>NW_023601445.1:0-44751 GCF_014898055.3 Talpa occidentalis | reverse complement strand
CTCTTTGGACTTATTATATCCATCTCGCAGCTCACTCAACACTGAAATTTCCCACTTAGACATCATCTTCTAAGGGTTTAAGATTTGTTTCTTCTCAGGAATCTGTTAAAATATTCATGCATAAGGGAACAGTTTGTGCATTTTAATTGTTTTTCTGTATGGTTTTATTACCAAATCAAAATCTAATGATGGGAATTTCAGATATGTAAGACTATAACTAGCCAAAGCAAAGGGAGTTTAGTAAAGACTGGAGAGCATATAATAATAGTTAGCTAACTACTTTAGCACAGTAGAAAGAACATGAAATATGAAGCTCACAATTAGAGCCAATCTTTCATTCAGAAAACTGTTGAATTACAGGCACTGTTCTATGCTCTGGGTGCACAGCAGTGGATACCAGTATTAAGGTTACTTTGTCATGGAAGTAGCTAAAAGCTACATAGACATAAAATAATTATAATAATAATATTAATAATAATAATAATAATTCCTCTCCAGAAAAAAAAAGCAATACAAAAATCCTTCATACTGTGATGAGTACAGCATAAAAGGAACTTCTGAGACCCTGGCAAGTGGACTAGACAGTGAGAGTGGCAGGGGCTATTAGAAGCACGATGATACTTGACGAGAGGCTATTTGAGGATGTGGTATTTTTACATTCCAAATGATGACATGAACCCAGTCAAGAAAACATCTGGCGACAGAGAAGTTGCAAAGGGGAGACTGATCCTAGGACAGGAATAAGTTAAGGAAGTGAAAAGTATGGGAACGATCACTACATCTAAAGGAGAAGGACAAGATATGCATAATAAAAGTTTTCAGCAATATCTTCTTTTAGGCAGATCACTGTCTAACTTCATTTAGGTATTTGCTAATGCCATCCATCTGAGACAGAGACAGACTTTCCTTGGACATTCAGTCTTGAAGACTATTCTTCTACTACTACTATTACTTCTATTACTACTACCGCTACTACTGCTGCTGCTGCTGCTACAGCACACAGGTCTTCACCCCTTTCAGTTATACTTTCCTTGTCAATATTTCACTTTTAAGTGAGCAAATATATTGAAGAATCTTAAGGGCATATGATAAGTGAATAATAGTGACTTTTGGAGTGAATGGATAAAAGGAGATGTAATGTCAGATTATACCCGGCTTTGTAGCTCATTATAAGAAATTATACTCCATCATTGGAGTTTACTAAGCAAGGAAGTGCTGTAGTCTGAAAAATATTTTTTTAAGGGTCACTCTGGATTATGTGCAGGGAAATGGTCTACAGGGAGATATAGAAGCAAAGAATCAACTAAGAACTCCTATTGTAGTCCAGATGATAATAAATGTTGTTTGGGCAGTAATGTAACAGATCTGAGAATAAAATCAAGTGGAATTTTTAAGTATTGGTGAAATTTGAAATGTCTAGTAAATAAGCAAGAGGAAGAGTTGTATAAATAGATGAAAATCAGATAATGTAATATAATTTGGATTATTTTATTTTATAGATGGTATTTAAAAGTTATCTAATTAGTAAAATCATCCAGGATGAGAGTTTAGAGTACTATTGAGGGTCCTGTACTTAGGCCTGGAGAACTCCATCATCTGAAGATAAAGCAGAGGATAAAGAGTAGGTCAGACTGAGAAAAAGTATGGTTGTGGGATAGGAGAAAAAATTAGAATAATCTGGTATCATAAGAAAAATAATAAATGATAATAATTTATGTCATTAGAAGGACACTATCAACTATGTCAAATGCTCTTGGAAAAATAAGTAAAATTAGAACTGACCAATGTCTCTGGTGATACGTTGACCTTTAGACTCCATAATGAGTCATTTGAATAGAACTACCTGAGCAAGAAGTACACTGAAGAGAGAATAAGGAATGGATAATGGAGCCCATGACAAAGTACAATTATTAATTTAAATAAGCTTTGCAAGAGGTTTTGAGTTCAATTTTCTCTTTCTGAGCTTGGAGTAGCAATATAGCCTTCTCTCTACTGACATCATAGAATTGGAAGCCTTTGGAGACCACATATGTGAACATTTTCATATCCTCCAAGTACATGTGAATATTTACTATCATTAGTATATTATTTTGTAGAAGAAAAATACTGTGATTCAAACTACCTGATAGATTGAGATAAACCAGAGTAAAACCATTGTTATACCTGACATTTTAATATATTTTAAAATCCCTTTTAGTCATATGTGAAAGTAACCAATGGTGTAGATATTAGTTTTCTTTTTTCCTTTTATCTTTCTAAGTCACTATTTGTCCCAGCTGTTTAAATATCTGTGTGCATACTAGTGGATACTAGTGAGCTGAGTTTCTTCAATCTCTAAAATTTCCAGTGAGACACAAGATTTGTGGGTCACAAGAAGGATTTAAATGCCACCACTATTATCTCCCCAACTTCTGGTTGACATGATTGCCAATGAACAGAATATTGGTTTTCGGGACTGACCCATAATATGTTTTCCCAAAGAGATGGATGAGATCTTCCAAGGCAATGGAAATCATTGCTGTACATGGAAATATCTGGAAAGTTTTTTAAAAATACTGATGCCTAGGTTTCACTCCCAAAGATTGTGATTTAATGGGCCCATGATCTGATGTAGGCATTAGAAGTTTTCAGAGCACCCACCTGGTTCTCATGTGTAGTCCAGGTGCAGAACCAGTGGAGTGGAGGCAGAGAAATACATGCACAAAATAGCCCAGAGGATATTCTCCTTCACAGCAATGCAATAAATCCTGAGGGATAGCTGAGGGTTTGTTGTGGGTTTTGGTTTTTTATTTTTGCCTTGAATTTGCTGTCCTACATATCGCCAATTCTTTATTTATTTTTCCTTTTTTTGCAGGGCATTAAATTCTGTTGCTCTTTAAAGGCAATCATAAATGATTAAAATAATGATCGACGCATACCATTTGTAGAAAAAAAGAAAATTTGTCTTTTATAGAAATTGTCTTTATAGGATTTTTTTTCTTTTACAGAAAAAATGAATAATCCAAAGTTGGCTTTTAAAATAAGTATGCCAATTGTTGGGCAAGTCATAACAATTCAAGGAAGAATGGACAAAATTCTACACTGATGGCTTTGACTTATTAATGTTAAGGCTATTTCCTTAATTCCACGGAGACATTTTTTTTTTTTAAGATTTATTTATTTATTTATACAAGCACTGGGTACAGTCAGAAGCGCAGGAGGGTGAGAGAATCTGCCAGAGCCAGAGTGGGGAACAGAACAGGCAGACTGACGCAATACACTGCTGAGGGGAGTAGTGGGCACTGCAGGAGAGGTCTGTCGCACCATGTGGGACCCTCACCAGCAGCCGGGGATCGAACCGGCACTGCAGAGGCTGTGGGCAGCTTCGCAGCCCAGCGCTCAACCGCTGCGCCACCAGGGGAGGCCCCATAGTGGCAATTTTTAAAGCACCTTTTTAATTCATTTTACCAGCACTGTTAATATTTAATCAGAGGTTACAGGGTTTTCAACATTAAATTAAAAAAATGATGCATATATTTTTTTTATTTTCTCTAATTATATTCCATCCACTAAACATGTAAATTATGTCCAGCACACTAAATTCTGTACGAAAAGGGAAACTTTTCCAACTACTAGTGATAAAATTTTATTGCTAAGGTTTTCACTGTGTTTGAATTTTCAGTTAATAGATACCCTCTCCCAAATCAATGTGTTTATAGTTTATATTTATATGCTTCATAAGTTATTTGGTTTAAAAATGTGAGTAGACATTGAAAAGTACATAAGTTCTCAATATTTTGAGACACCAAGGATTTGATAAATTTAATAAAATGCCTAAATTATAGATTGAGTTAGAGAAAAGCATACAAACATTCCAGAGCATCCAATCATAAGCTATTAGGAGTGAATACTGTAATTTTAACTAATATTTGCCTAGCACCCCAGCATAATCACTGTATATATGATCATGATATAATAATTCATGTATGTGTATGTTTGTGTATAAAATCCTCCTATGAACCCAAGGAGGTAGTAACCTCATACTTGTACATTTATCCATTTCACAATGAAACTGAGAAAGTGAATAATATATCCAAATTTTAGAACTGCAAGACTCAGAGCTAGGATTCTTACTCAGATACTCTGTCCACAAAGTCCATCTCTTAACTATTCATTTTTAAGAGTACACTTCGCATAGAAACCATCACCAACTCACCCACTGAGATTTACTACATTTAAAATACACCCTTATGTACTATGAAAGGTGACCATCATTTGTCAAAATATTTTATTTATTTTTAAAAGATTTATCCATACAAGAGCTGGAATACAGGCCAGAGATATGGGGGAGGGGGGTTGGATGTGTGTGTGAGAGGATTCACCAGAGACAGAGCGGGGAACAGAACAGACAGATTGACTGAAATACACTGCTGAGGGGAGCAGTGGGCAAGACGGGAGAAGTCTGCCATTCTTTGTGGGTTTCTCCCTGGCTGGGTGGGTATCGAACTCATGCTGCAGAGGCTGTGGATTTCTTCATAGTGCAGTGCTTAACCCCTTGCGCCACCAGGGAGACCCTGTCAAAATGTTAATATCATTGTTTCATTGATTAAAGTTTATAATAATAAGATAGATGAGTTACAGGGGAAAACTGACTGTCAGTGTTAGACTGAGCCCTTCATGCTGGCAACATCTTGATGTCACCATTTTTACTTGGGTTCTTAATTTTACAGGCACAAAACTCATTTATACTAGTGCACTCAGGATTGCTCAAGCTATCAGAGACTGGTATATTAAATAAAGTTCCAGAGTGACCATGTATTCAACTGTTATATCGGGAGCTTTACATTTTCAAAGATTGCAATAGTCATGTCTTCCACCTAGGAAATTTCAGTGCTGCTCGGGAACTAAATCCAGCTTATGATGTTTCTTGTTGAGCATGCCCTACATACAAAATAAATTGAATACTACTTTCTAAAGTAAGAATATTTTTAAATATAACAAATCTCCATTATTGCATAGAGTTAGAATATACAAAAACATACCTCATAAAAAAGTTACCACTCAATAGAATTACTTTAAACATATAAGGTAATTTTCTATGCTACATTAAATAGTTAATATAATATATCTTAAAGTATTTTATAAGTTAATTTTACCTGATTATAAATGTGCTCAAAGTAATTAATAGTAAATCATATATTTGTCTATTTTATGTAATGATTTATAATTATAATTACCATTAAAATATTTAATGTTTCCTGATTATAAAAGTAATGCAGAAAATAGTATATGTTCATTACTACTAAATAGCAATTCAGAAAATTATAAAGAACAAACTTCTTATAACTCTAATACTATGATTCAGTCCACAAATATTGATTGTGCACTTGTTATAAATTAAGAATTGGAATTCAGCAGGCAAGAAGACACTCAAGGAAATGTCAGAAAAATAAATGGTCAGTGAGTGTATAGAATGATGTGCTTTTTTGATATAATCATAGGGTGCATAGGAATACAAAGAAGTGAAACCTAACTCAGAAAATTATTTCTGATTCAGTGATGTCCAAGCTGAGACCCAATTGATACTGGAAATTAATAGAGGAAAAGCTTAACTTATAGCCACACACTTAGGCAAGCAGGTTGGAAAACAATTTGGCAATTCTTTCAAAGGTTTAAGATGCAGTTATACCCCAATGATTCAACTCATAGGTATATACTCAAGAGAAATAAAATCTATGCCCCTGTGAAACCTTGTACTTTATGTTTGCATTAGTATTATTTGTAATAGACAAAAAGCAGAAACATCTCTAATATGTATGTGATATATATATTTATATGTAGTGTATTTTTTATTTTTTATGTATCTATGTATAAATATATACACAGATATATATAGAAATACAATAGAATTATTTTTTGCCCATAAAACATAATAAAGAACTGATTTATGCAACAATATGTTGCACCTGGAATACATATGCTAAAAGAACAAAACCAGTTGCAAACAACCACACATTGTATGATACCATTCATATAAAATGTTCAGAGTAGACAAATGAATAGAGACAGAAGTGGATTTATTACTTATTGCCTAGGTTTGGTAGTGGTAGGTATGGAAAAATAAGAGGATGGGAAAGGCAGTCTAAATTTTATAGTGTTTTTTCTTGGGGTAGTGAAAATTTTCAAAATTGTGACTGTTACATAACTCTACATAACTCTAAAAATTACAGAATCGTGCACCTTATTAATTCATTCTGAATTGTATGCTTTAAATCAAAGAATGGGGTGGTATTTGAATTATAATTCAGTAAAAATGCTACAAAAACTAATTTGGAAGGAGTTATTGCTTTCTATACCTCAATTTATATAGAACTTCAACTTTCACAATCTTGACTCTATGCAAAGAAATCTCATGAGGTATATTTAAGGAACTTAGATAGGTAAGTTGTTTCCTAGATCCCACATTTGTAATTTATATGGGCAGAGACAGGACTCAAACTCAAAAATTTATATTTTACACAGAGTGTAACATTCTCACTGGGGCTGCTGAGTGCAGTGCTAGTCCAGGGATGAAGAGATGTCCTCACCCCTATGCAGCCTTAGCTTCCTCGGAAGGGCTGGTGTCTTAGTGGCAGATTAGGAAAGTTTATCTTTCTAAATAGTTGAGTAGTATTCCATTGTACTGTAGACCGGCCCATCCCCTATGGGAAGAATTATGGGGATTCTTCAAAAGAATAAAAATGGATTTACCATGTGACCCAGCAATTCCATTACTAGGTATCTATTCACAGAGCACAAAAACACTAATTTGTGCTTTGGTATTTATAGCAGCACTATTTATAATAATCAAGATATGGAAACAACTTCAGAGCCCCAGAACAGGAGTGGATCAAGAAGATGTGGTACATATATACCTTATCATTTTTTTTCATACTATCCTCAGAATAATTATTCACGCCCTCATCTCCCTTCCATCAATACCAAGATGGCTCAGATAGCTGGCACCTTTTTGCAAAAGTTCCAACAGTTGCCAGTTGCCAAATCTAATGCTGGTTTTTCAGTTCTCCTCTTAAGTAAATTCTGGAAATAAACTGATGACTACTCCATTTATCTCCCACTACTCCCTGCCTTGACCCTCTAGAAGCCATATCTCCTTTCTCATTCCCCAAAACTGGTAAGCCATCTCAGCCTCTTCCCCTCTGTCTTCTTAAATTTCCACATTCCCTAGGCCACTACCTTTGGTCATATCTCACACCATGAATACACAAATACAGCTTAACTTGTGATGGCTGGAACACATAGACTGTTAGAATCATAGCTGGGATTTGCAGAAAAAAAAGAGAAAACAATGAAGCTTCTGGCACTTCACACCAAACCTACTCAATCAGAATCACCCAGTAAATACCATCTCTTTAAAAAATGTAAGTCACAGCATGGATTGTCATTTCTCTAAAGACTTTTCAGACCCTTCTTTTCTGTCTAGTATTATTAGCCACTAGCCACATGTGCTACTTAAATTAAATTAAGTAAATTTTAAAATTCTGTTTCTTAGCTCAGAGACAACAACTTCTCCGTTCAGGTGCTTGATAGCCATGTGTGACTAATGGCTGCCTCACTGGATCGTGTAGATATAGGGTATTTCTGTCACTGCAGAAACTTCTGCTGAATGATGGTCCTCTAGTGTTTGAACTGACCAATTCCTCCTTTGGGATTTTCTTGCCACCAGTATATAATACTTACATTATATTACATACAACATTAATGCTCTTTTTATTCATGAATCCATCAAAATATCTGTACCCTTATTCTGCTCTGGCTTATTACCATGCTAAATATTGAAAAAAGAAAGATTTTAAAAAGCCTGGAGAAAAACATCAGGGTGTTTTTATCAAGTGCAACAGAGTCTAGAATGAGATAAATTCTTAATGAATATATCTTAACAAGCATAGAATAGATAAGAATGATTATATATGAACTCCTCATTTTTATTCAAAAAAATTAGTTCTTAAAGTCATAGATCTAGATTCCAAGTTGGCCATTAAGTATTCAAAAGTTGTGTGATTAATTTTATCAGTGAGAAATACACTTTTAAATATATTTCTGACCATAATACTTGCCTCTGGTACTCAAAATTAGATTCACTAAAGATTTAATACATTCTTGTATAATAGCTTTCCTATTAAAGAAATGTAATAATGTCACTAAAGTGTTATTGCTGTTATATTGGGATCCACACACTTCAAATATCAATTAGAAATCAATGTTTTATGAAATCAATTTGGCTTTCCTACACTAAAACAAGATTAATCACATTTTAATCATTCTTAATATAAAAAAGTCATCTATCCACAACAGTCTCTTAATTATTTTAAAGTTCTGAATCTGAATTGATGTTATATTTCTACAGCATTACTTTAATTAAATCCCCAAAAGGATTCTTTGAAGCCAAATAAAATATATAAAAAAACAAATGAAATATAAAGAAAAGCTATATTTTTTTCAAAAAATAAAATTTCTAGAAATATGTATGACATTTTATAAAAAAGAATTATGTTAAGAGTAATGATTTGTATAATCACAGAAATCAGTGATCCTTAAATTGTGGCCCCTACCTCAGCTAAAACAACATCTAAGAACTTGTTTGAAATGCATATTCTTGGACCACACCCTACACTGACTGAATTAGAATGTCAGGAGTTAGTTCCAGCTGTGTATATTTTAGCAAACCCTCTAGGCGATCAAAAACATTTAAAGTTTAAACACAGGAGAAAATATGCTACAGTTCAGAATATGCTGCAGGTACCACATTGGACCTTGAGATCTGAGAGCCATTTCTCCATACTAGAGATTAAATTGAGAGCTCAAGCAAGCACATTGAGCACATGCTCAGAATTCATGGACCCCATCTTTATACCATGGTTATTGTAGTACAAAGGAAATTCCAGAATTTATTTTCCTTAAAATATATAGCTAGATTTTAAAAAAGACTATAAAGTACTTCCTAATTTAGTCATAATCCAAAACAAATTCTCTTGACTTCAATCTATGATTCAACACACTTTTAATATCCTTATTTGAAACTATTAATAATATGTTATAGAATTCTTATGGTCAAATATATATACAGAGCGTTGGAAATTATAAACACCAAGCAAGTACATTATTTTCTTATTTATATAAAAAAATTGTGAATATTTTCCATTCTTGTAATTAGCATCAATTGGATGGTTTTGATAAGATTGAAAAAGTAAAATGTTACAAGTAATGAGACTTAATTCTGTATTACATAAAGAGTACAATATGAATCAGAGAAAAAGAATTTGATAAGCATGGGAAGAAAGAGATATTAGAATCTGTTATCAAATATACCATCTTTCTTTCAGTGACAAACTTTGAAAGTTGAATTTTAACTCTACATTTACAACAGATGGAAAGAGATAATGATATAACTTGAAACAGTCCTTATTTTCTCTACTTGTTAAAAATTACTTTAGATTCTAGAATTTTCAGGATAAGTGATGATAGCAGATTTGATTTCCTGAGTAACAAACTTGAGTTTTTAAGTAATATTTGTATGTTTCATTTAGAAAAATACTATGACAATACAATTTAGAATTCAATAAATTACAAAAATAAATTAATTTTAAAAATTAAAGTAATAACTCAGTCTCAGAAAATAAGGATATATAATTAATAATCACCTTTTAAAAAATATTTGCTATTTAAAACAATAGATATCATGTAATCTGTGAAAGAGAAGCATCTGGAGAGGTCTGGTCCCTGCTAAGAATGTGCTGGGGAGGGGACCTAGCTCAAGTTTATGTCACTGATATCTGGCGTCTCTAGGGTCCTAAATCTGAGGCTCAGCAGTCTGTCAACTGTCATTGACTTCATGAGATCACTACCAGTCCCAAGGGGTGGGAAAAGAGAATGTAATCCAGTATACCTTCTGTTTTTTTGCTCCCCTCTTCCCCCTTATTGTTGACATATTCCGTGTGGAACACACCTGTTTCTCTGCATGGGTTTCACTTATGTAAAGGGTGCAGGCCTCTATACCATTTCTGTGTTCTCCTCCTGAGGGCCACTGGCTAAGCAATCATCCTACAGTCTGTATCCTCCCAACCAGTCAGCAGCCTCCAGGCATTTCTTTCCACCCACCTTCTGTCCAATAAAATAAGAATCCTCCCTCTGGTAGTCTGTGCTGCTTTGTCAGAGACAGGGGGCACTTCAGAGACAGGGGGCAATTCACTGAAGTGAATTGTCTGACTCTGGGTGAATTGTCTCTCTGGTCAGTTGTTAAATGTTCCTTTTAGGAGTCAAGGAAGAAATGTCCTCTATTACCATCTCTTAGTAACTATGGAAATTATTAAAGGGCCAAAATGAAATAAAATAAATAAAAATAAAATCACAGTAACACTTGTAGGAAAATTAAAAGAATTCCAACTAAGTTATTGTTGCAGATATTTAAAAAATAGGAAAATTTAAAGCAAAAATAAGCAAATGGTACTACATCAAACTAAAAAGCTTCTGCACAATGAAACTTGCACCAGGATAAAAAATTCAACTGATGTATTTGCACAAAATAAATCTGCAAGGGACTATATACAAAGTAAACGACTCATAAAATTCAACAATTAAAACACAATTAAAAAGTGGGCAGAAGACCTGAATATACAATTCTCCCAAGAAGACAGATGTCTAACAGGCACATGAAAAAATGCTTGTCATCACTTATCAACAGGGAAATGCAAATCAAAATCGTAAGCTATCACCTCACATCTCTAAGAATGTCTATTATACAAAATAATGTCTTTTATGAAAAGGATGTGGGGAGAAGAAAACCCTTATATGTTACTGGTAGTGATATAAATTGGTGTAGCTATTCTGGAAAGCAATATAGAGATTCCCAAAAATACTAAATTTAGGATCCACTTATCCCTCTTTTGGATATTTACCTGAAAAATACAAAAACACAAATTTGAGGAGATAGATGAATCCCCATGTTTATTACAGCATTATTTATAATAGTCAAGAACTATAAACAACCTCAGTGCACAGATACTAATTAATGGGTAAAGAAGATGCAGTATATACACAGTGGAATACTGTTCAGCTATTTAAAAAAAGATAAAACACTGCAATTTTAAACCACCTGGAGGGAGCTAAAATGAATTATATTTAATGAAACAAGACAGAGAGATACAAATAGCATATGATTTCATTCACATGTGGTATATAGGGGGAAATATGTATGAAATAAAAGAAACTTAAAAATGAAACAGTTAAAACCATTTTTCAAGAATGGAAAAAATGTATTAATATATTTGTATCAAAAAATCTCTGCAGTTGTGAAACCCTGATGAGTTTCCCAACATCTGGTGAAGTGTTGGTGCACAAGTTTCAACAAATTCTAATTTGTCACTGAGGAAGTTTCTGGAGAATAATGCAACCATAATTGCAGTTTTGGTTGACACTTGTGGTCTAAGCAGTCTCTAAATACTGTCTCTGCATGTGATGTTGGGACTAGAAGTATACAGCCTAGGTAGTCAGGAAGGGATGATTATTAGCAGCCAGAACCTCATGAGAAATGACTGATATCCCACAAAGATGGATTAAAATTCATGTTTGTTTTTGTTGTTTCTGACATCAGTAACTGGGTATCCACCAGAGATTGGAGCCCTTAGTTATGGAGGTGAATACACATGTAATTCAGTAGTCAGAAAACCTACAGAAAAAAAAAAAAAATCCAAGAAAGACAAACCAGCTGTGCACCCAGTTACCAATCAGCTCTGTAAACAAGTGGAGAATGGTTACAACCTATTCTAATATGAAGCATACACGGAACAGAAAATTGGAAAATGAAACTTATTTCAGCAAGATAATGCATTATAAGATCATTACATAATCTCACATGGGAAGAGTGCCATGTATTTATTTCTGAAAGATTTACATTTTTTGTTTTCACTTGAAATTGTTTTTTTTGTATATAATTTATGAGGTAGAAATCCTATTTTTTCCCATGAGAATAGTTTATCTAACAAACTTTATCAGTTTTTTCTCCCCAAATGAGCTAAAATTGTATTGGTGTCATTTGCCAAGTTACAAGCAATAGTGTAGTTGGTAACTTGGTTTTGTGGTATATTTATATACTCCGTGCATATACACTATATACATTTTGTGTATACACTATTCATATATGTGCAATATAAATGCTATATATAGTATACAACATAAATAGTACACTACATATTGTAAAACATATACATATATACTATATATACTGTGCATATATAATATACACAATGTTATATAAATATGCATAATTGTTATATAAATGAATATATTTATAAAGTATATAAACAAATATGTACACATATTAAAAAAAATTCTTTCAAATTATCTACCTCTGTGCCAGTTGCACAATGTGTATAAATTATTTAGGTTTTAATAAATCTGGTGGGATATACAAAGAATATATGGTGATGAAAATGAACAAACTAGAGTAAAAGATTACAAAATTAAAATTGATAATAATAAAGAAAATTAACAATGTTGAAGGGATGAAGGAAAAGAAGAAGTATGCATACTATGATACTATTTATGTGACATTTTACATCATGCAAAATTTTATATGTATGCATAGTGAAACTATAAATGAGTGCATTTAAATGATATGGGAAAAGAGTGGGTATTATAGGAGGAGGTCACACAGGAGTCTTCAAATGTCTTGGTAGTATTCTCTTTACCTGGTTCAGTGATACACAGATATATTATTTCTCCTACTTTTGTATATTTGACCAGATTAAAATACTAAGTCCCTAGTTTCAAGCTGTCAGTCAAAGTAGATGCAATGTCTGTACTACGGCTTTGACTTGTAAGAGCCCTCGAGGAGACAGAGAAACCCAGCAAGGCAGCGCTGAGAAACTGCACATCATTTGTAAGTCCCAGAAGCACAAGGGGCATAAGTCTGTGACCACAGGGAGGCTGTTTAGGAATACATATGAGACTTTCCCAGGAAATCCCAGAGATACATACAGTGTACATGGAACACCAGTCTTTCTGTGTCTAATAGGTTTATTCCTATTAAGGGAATTCAGTTTATTTTTTTTTCATATATTTATTCTCTGATACTTGTAGCCATAAAAAGCCATGAAACTAGAACCTTAAGTTTTGTTCATTTTTCAAATGATTGATATTGGATTAACGGGTCAGTAAACATGTTGATGGTATTAAATTTTATAGGTTATTTTAATTTCCTAATTTGATGAATGATACCAAAGACTTCCACTTACTTTAAAATAGTTTGTTTCAACAAAGATATGAACAATAAAGGTAATGAAACACTGACACTCAAATGGAGTATACTTTTCATCTAGTATGCATTCACAAAAGCAGTGATTCATTATAGATAATGTAATGTATGTTTTTAAAAGAATTCATGGATAGTATTTTTAAAGCAGAAAGATAAAAGAATTTAAAGTTCTCTCATTTCAACATCAAAGGATTTACCCTTAAGGTTTACAGGATAGAATGCAGGCAATACCCTCATCTTTTTTATCTTCAAATATCACAGTTACTTTCAGAGCTTTTTGAAGGGTTGCCAGTTTTTACTAAGGTGTTATATCCCCTCCTCCAGAAACAAAGGTCTACAACATGGAAAAATGACTTTTAACTCTCATACCAATTCAAAAACTTTTCTACCCCAAGCAGCTTATCAAAGATAAAATGCATCGACATACTAAATAAGATATTAGGGAAGATTTGAAAATATTTCATTATTTAGGGATAAATTAAGGTGGGTATGTAGTGAACTCTTTTTTCTAAAGGCAGTTAAATAGAATAATTTCTTGAGGATTATCTCCTTTTATATTTTACCTTGCTGACTTACAGAGTTTAATAAAAGTCTTCATTTACTCAAAGGCACTACACATACACACACACACATATTCCCTAAGAAAAAAAAATTGTAAATAACTGTTTCAGTCTCTCTTGATAGTAGAAATAGATAGTTGTCACATTATTAAGAATTTGGAACTCTTTCCAGTTCTGCTTTTGATATTTTTTTTTAAAGGGGTATCGACATTTTCCCTAAACTTGGTGACTGAAGAAACTCTCTACAAAGGCTTGTTATCCTGAGTTGGAATACAAAATAAAAACAATTTGTTAAATCCAATCTGGGTTTAAATGAGCTTGTCATATGCTATCTAATAATCCAATAAGTTGACTGAAGGAGCTATTTTTTTTTCCTAATAATAATTTGAGTGGATGAAAATGTCTGTCTTTTGAAGTGTTGTCAAATACGTGAAATATGGATACCTGGCACCTCATCTTCAGTTTTTGTTTAAAATAAGCAACATAGAAACTAATAGAAGGGTTTTACTCTGCCTTAATTTATTGTCAAAATAAGGAATATACTTGGTTAGCTACAAAAGGAATATAAATCATCTTAGGCCCTGTTGATGAGATCATGAATTATGGTCCCTCTCTTTTCTTCACCACCCATTTTCACTTACCCACAGCATCCATAGAATATTGTAGAAAGCGATGACACTATAGCAATTTCACTTTTCAAAGGAGATATCAGAAGCCCAAACTTGCTATCACAGTCTAATAATCTGCCTCTGAGATTAATGGACAATTATTTTTCTGGAACCACCAATGACTGGAAAACTGTATCCCTTGTCTTAAAAGAGTAAAGAAATACTTTGACAATTTTATGTTATGTTCTCAATCATGAGACATTAAGATTGAGTGAAGAATTTTATCTTACATTTCTCTTTTATATACAATATCCTGCTTGCTATTAAGTTAACAGATGTATAATGAACAAGTGTTGTGGGTTTATTACTGCAGTTGTAGAGGTGAATGACTCATGGGAAAAACATATATTTAGAAACAGATGAGCCTAAATTTATATTAACAATCTCCCATCTGTTATTCCAGTGTCTCTTGGTTGATAACCATATTGAATCTCAGTTATTTCATTTGTAAAATGAAAACTAAAAATAGACATTTTATGGGTGGTATGACAGTGGTGTCAGTTATTGGGCTAATAATAGAAGAAACAGGACAGAGAGAAGGAAGTGGGAACCAGAATGGGGAATGTGCTTTGCTAAAAAAAAAAGCATTTGGGATTTATCCTTTCAGCAATGGCAGGTGGCTGAAGGATTGGAAAATATACTGCCATCTAGAATTACTTTGAAATCCATGGCAGGTTGGCAAGTTGGAAAGTAAATCAAGTTGCTCCCAAAGCCCCACTTCACGTATCATGAAACAAACATATGCATATAAGTTAGATGATCCAATATTGTTTTAAAAATCTTTGCCACTAGTGTGGCACTTCGTTATGGGAACAATGATTTTCAAACTTATTTTTCCCACAGAACCCTCTCTTTAGATGAAATCTTAGCCAGGAGCATAAACAAATAAAACATAAAAGCAGAGTGATTCTGCTGAAGATGAGTAAATCAAAGGGCTTTTCAGCTGCAATGCTCAAAGTATCCTCTTCCTGCTATGAATTTCCAAAGTACTCATTGCCTGCATCTCTCACCTTCTGCCAAATTACACACACACACACCCTTGAATTTCGGTTTTGTAACTGTATAGCATCCCTTTAACTAAATTGTGGACTTTCTGTGACAGGGATCACAACCTGTAAAGCTTGAAATCTCCTAGCATATCCAATAAAGACATTCACATAGTAGGTGTTTCCTACTATCTACCTGTTCCCGAATTAATTGAACATAATGATGAAAGTGTAGGTTTACAAATGAAAATTCAATTCATTTTTTTTCTACATTTTTAGTATGCATTCCCTTACGTTCCTTGGAGTCACACAGTTAAAAAAAAAATCACAGATATGTGTCAGAAATGTCAAAGTAATATATGTCAGGAAAATGAAATGTGTGGAAATTTATCAAATGAATCTTTCAGAAAACTAATGCATAATATAATCTTTGATAATACTCTAACAGAATGTGGGAACATAAAAATATAATAGGTGTTCCTTTTCAAATATGGCTTAGATAAAATTCTGTTTTTATTCACAGAGTAAAGCTGACTTACTGTCAAATCCAACTAATTTGTAGTTCTCCAAAGAGAGAAGATGCTGGTACAACTGGCTTAGCACTACTAATCAGGGATTGAACTGAGAGGATGCCAGGGAGAATGCAAAGGAAGAGGAAGATGCAAGAGTTGTTTCCTTCCCTGTTCTTAGCTCCATGTTGCACTAAGCTTACAGGAAACACAGAACAAATAGACACACATTCAGCTGAAAAGTTGTGTGCAATTGTCACAAACCTTTCTATGTATTCGATTTTGAGAAAAAGTATTTTAAGGCCTTAAGTAAAACAAAGCATCTTGTGTTTATTTCAATTATAATAGATCCCATTGTTAATATTATAAATGACTATTAGAAGGGTGTATTATAAATTTTAAATAATTTCCCATATAGGAATACACACACCCCCCACTCCTGCTGTCAAGCACATAAGTTGGTGAAGTAGTCAAATACATAGAATCTACATTTCATTCACTTTATTTGTTCTTTGCAAGTGGGACTTTGCAAGATTTTCCAAGTAATTGTCTGATATAAGTGGGCAAACCTTCTCAAGCATCTTTGGAAAAAGTTCACTGGGAAAGTGTTGGCAAATTAAGATGATTGTAGCCATGTTTCATATTTTGTTTTTACAATTAGCATCACACATATACTCTATTCCACCTAGAGATGCTAATTGTAATAATGAGCAGAAACTACTTCTCAAAATGTTTTCCATGTTTCTATAAGCACACACTAACCTATTTAGTAACATACTTAGGGCTTGTCCACTTCAAGAAGGCAAATTGTGCTGTCCTTTTCAATGAAAGAGCGGACACAAACATAATTTGGATATCTTGCCTTTAAAATGTATGTACTTTTTGAATAAGCTTTGATATTTAAGGTGATGGATATATTTAAATACTTTTTCTGTTTTTTTTTCCCTGTATATTTTGTGAACTAATATAAAGAGATCAAACTTATGACACTTCAGTAATACCCCGGAGGTCTTTCTGCTTAAAATACTTTATGGTAAATGCCCCAAAATATGTACTGTTGTGGATAACTCCTAATTTACCAGAACCTTTTAAAATCACTTAGAAATATCAAGAGTATATGATCAAGACATTAGCACCATCATCATTAAAATATAAGTAAATATGGAAGTTTACTTTTGTAAAGACATAGTTCAAGCAAAGACATTTTTAAGAGTTTCTTACTGACAACAGCAAAGTCACATAAAAATGGTGTAAGTATAGAGATAAGTAGGATACATTTGTTTTGGTTTAGCAAAGAAAATAATGTGTGCAAATTCTAACCAGTAACTTCTAAGCTACTAATGTAAAATGAAATAGTAATAACAAAAACAAAGGCATAAATGAGTACTAAACAGATGTCAGATACTTTCTGGGAACTAAAAGGGTAAAAGTACAATCTTTAGAAGGTATAAATTGGTAATACATGTCAAATAATTTATTTGAAGATTCACTTATCTATGCATACAAGAGCTGGGGTGCAGGCCATAGGTGGTGGGTGGGGATGAGAAGATTCACCAGAGACATGTGGGGAAGCAAAACAGGCTGACTGAGTGAAGTACACTGCTGAGGGAGCAGCGTGAGAGTCAGGAGAGGTCTGCTGCACCATGTGGGTAGCTCCCTGGCTGGTGGGGGATCAAACTCCTGCTGCAGAGGCTGCAGATACCTTCATAGTGTTAAGACTTAACCCCTTATGCCACCAGGGAGGCCCAATGTATGTCAAAATTTTAATGCATTCCTATCATGTATTTGAAAATTTACTGTTTAAGTATGTTTTATCATATACACACATATGTGTAAAGGTAACATTGAAACATTTATTCTAATGATTTTTTAAAATGGAAACAGCTTGAATGTATAAGGAAGGCCTTCCCTGGTGGCGCAGTGGTTGAGCGCTGCGCTGCGAAGCTGCCCGCTGCCTCTGCAGTGCTGGTTCGTTCCCCAGCAGGCCGCAAGGGTCCCACATGGCGCAGCAGACCTCTCCTGACGAGCCCGCTGCTCCCCTCAGCAGTGTATTTCGTCAGTCTGCCTGTTTCTGTTCCCTTCTCTGTCTCTGGTGAATTCTCTTACCCTTCCGCGCTTCTGACTGTACCCAGTGCTCGTTTAAATAAATAAAAATACAAATGAAAATTTAAAAAATTAAATATATAACAGAGAATTTGTTAAATAAAATATAAAATAAAATAAAGTATATCTATGTGATGGAACACTATGTGGTCATGAAAAGAACAAGAAAATAATAATAATGTGACAATAATACCACTCATTTTTAGTAGGGTCAATGCAATATGTATTAAGGAACTAGCATAGTATAGTTATAAAAAAAATTCTGGAGTCTAACTGCTTGGAATAAAGTCATATCTCTCTCTTTTTCTAATTCCATGAGTCTCAGTTTACTCATTGAACCAGAGTTGGTTCAAATACAGTCTCTATTTTATAAGTTGATGGCGAAGGATAGGGATCCCTAGGAGGTTCAGAATAGGCCTCACTAAGACTTGTCATTTTGGATTGCAGATTATTTAAGCAGAGGTCAATTGAGGCCTGCAGCCTTATTTCAAAGAATGAAAATTTGGGGCTATTACCCAGAACCGCATCATTAACAGAAAAAGACCTTTGTTCATTAGAAAATCCTCTCTATATGGAAATACAAGCATCTTTAATGACAAGCACCTAGTATGCATCACATGAGCAACCTGTTACTTATCATGTGAGTTTGCCTTACTCCTTAAAGGCCCAGGTCCCTATAACATGACTTAGGTCAGGATCTATACCTTAATTTTGCCCCACTGGCTTTGGAATGCACATCTGAGTAAATTCCTTTGTATGTTAATTTTTTTTTTTTTTTCCTGGTACTAACCTGCCTAAAGCTAATTTATTTTATTAGTTGAGAAGGACTCAGAGGACTAATGAAACTTTGTTTTCGTTTCCTACAGATGAGAGATTAAATGAGAAATCTGCTCACTACCTATTCAATAGTCACTAGCTACTACTATATTAATAAAATTAACTCTTTTTTAAAAAAGATTTATTTTTTTATGCATACAAGAGCTGGGATACAGGCCAGAGGTGTGGGGTTTGAGAGGATTCACCAGAGACAGAGTGGGGAACAGAACAGGCAGATTGACTGAAATACACTGCTGAGGGGAGCAGTGGGCGAGGCAGGAGAAGTCTGCCACACCATGTGGGTAGCTCCCTGGCTGGGGATCAAACTCATGCTATAGTAGCTGCATGTAGCTTCAAAGGTTGTGTCATAACCCCTTGTGCCATCAGGGAGGCCCCTAAAATTAACTATTTTTATCTTTGCCTCTACCATATGTGATAGGTAGCATTGAATCCCTGTTTCTATGTAGGAAGTACAATATTAATTATCAGAAAATCACATCACTGATTATAACCAAATTAAATAACTGATGTACTCTTCCTTCCGATCATTATTGAGAACCTACTTTTTTTAGGTCTTAATAAATAGAGTAGTAAAAAAAAATTACAAAGGACTTACATTTATATCTTCCTGGAGCTCATGGTTTAGTAAGAAAGGCAGACAATAAGCAGGTAAATGTATAATGTCAAAGCAGTAGTAACAAGTGCTCAAGAAAACTGAAGTCAGTGGATAAAGAGTAAGGGGGGAAATGTGCAAAGAAGAATGGGGAGCTAAATTAAAATGGGAGCTTGGGCCTCCCTGTTGGTATAAGGATTAAGTCTTAGAGCTATCACTGCCACGGCTTGAGTTTGATCCCCAGCCAGGGAGCTAATGAACATGGCGCAGCAGACGTCTCCTATCTCACCTGCTGCTCCTCTCAGCAGTATATTTCAGTAGAGCTATCTATTCTACTCCCCACTCTGTCTCTGGTGAATTCACTCACTGCCCCCCACCCCCACTTCTGGTCTGTACCCCAGTTCTTCTATGCATTTATAAATAAGTTAATCTTAAAAAAAAAAAAAACTTCAAAAAAGTTTAAAAAAGGAAACTTGGTGATGATTGAGAAGATGTATAGATCACATTAAGAATCTCATGAAAGCTTTAGACATTACCCTTGAAATATGAGTTTAGGCAAATATAAAAAAATCTACCGTATTGCTAAATTTCAGGGGGACATCCACAGGATCGTATATATATATATATATATATATATATATATATATATATATATATATACTCTTTTCACATAAAACACATGATAGATCTGCAAACTCGTATTTTCAAATACATATGGAGTTCCATTATTTTTTCTTAAGAGTCGTCAATTTATACTGATGTGCCATTTAATGATGGGGATACGTCTGCGAGAAGTGTTCATTGTTGTGTGATCATTGAGGATAATTACACAAACATAGATAGTACAGATAGTACGTAGATAGTCCTTTTTCACCACATGAATGGATCAAGAAGATGTGTTATGTATACATAATGGGATATTATTCAGCAATCAAAAAAGATAAACTCATGCCATTCCCAGCAACGTGGTTGGAGCTTAAAGGAATTATGCTCAGTGAAATAAGCCAGAAGGAAAAAGAAAAATATCAGATGGTTTCACTTACAGCAGGAATATAGGGGAAACAAATAAGACATCAGTGTAAAAAAATTATAACAGTACAAAACACAACAAAGCAAAAACAGACAATTATAATCCAGAGACATCCTGCAGGGGAGGAGGAGGGAGAGGATAGCAGAGGGAGGGAGGAGCACAGGGGACTAAGGTGATGGTGCAAGGGTGCTTTGGGGAAGGAAATTTTAGGGCGTCTATACCTGAGGGGGTGGCGGGAAGAAATTATTGTTTAAAAATGAAAAATAAATAATGTAAAAAACTAAAAATTTTAAAAAAAACTAAAAAAAAAAATACAAAAAAAACTTATTGCAAAGAAAGAACAAAAACCTATATAGGTAATCACGTAAAGTGTGATTTAAGATATACTTATTCATGGTAAATGTAATTGTATTTTTTATTGCATAAATAGTAAGTATTCAAATTTGATATGTTATTCTTGATATATAACTCATTATGTTTGTGTTCCTTATTCATTAATTTTACTACATAATGGCAAAATGCAATGGTAACTTCCTCTCTCCAATTATTAGCTCTTAGTGACATGTGCCAAAAAAATTATATTTTGAAATCAGCAAAATTCCCTACTGGTATCTTGTCCAAAATACTCAGTTTATTTTAACCTTTCATAGTCTTTAATCTAGTTTACATTTCTGCAAATTTGGAAAAACGGCCAGTAACGCAAATAATTATATTTATTATAAATGCAAATAAACTTCCTCTAGGGAAGAAGTTGATCATTGCCCTATGGATGTTGACTAGATTTGTTTTTTACATTAAAGTGAATTTATTTATCTTTAAATTCACTTCAGTATTTCTAATTGGCGATATGTATGTGTCCACCGAATTCACCTTGAACAGCTTTACGTCTTGCTGGTTCCATTATAAATTACTGTGCTGAGTGAAATCTGTAAAATGTTCATTTTGTATTTTTATTTCTATTTCTATTTTCATTTTATAACTTTTAAAAATTTGTCAACATATTTTTTATCTTTTCATTAGCAATAGAAATGAAAATATCATATTATTGCACAGGTATGTGATTTTAAATTATTGCGTATGAAATATACGCCGGTTTGTGACTTCCATTTAATATCATGAGCTAGGATGATAGAGATAAAGAATAATAATTTCAGTTAATTGTTATATTTTAATTTAAAATGTGAAAGATTCCTACTGCTGTGCCACCATAGATATGGTGGAATAAAAATTAAAAGGGAGGATTGCAACAGGGTGGTCCCCAGGAAAGGGGGAGGTTCCCTGCCCCACCCAAGGGAGGGTGGAGCTGAGCAGGAAGAGAAGAAGCTAGAGAAGAGACTGAGGAAGGAAGCAGGATGGAGCCAGGAGACCTGGAGGAGGCGCATGGAGCCTAGAGACACGTGAAGAAACTGTGCTTGTCTTTTGGTCGTGGACTGGGTGACACAGATGTGGGTGAGACCCGTGGAGAGGTGACCATGGCAGCTTTTATCTTGATGTTGATTTTGCTCTTTTCCTTCTGGGCTTGTTTGGTTGTTTCTGACTCTTTTCTGTGGGTCCCCACTGGAAGATGCTTTAGACTTGTGGCAGGCTTTGGGGCCTTGCTCTGGGCCAATCCCATATGGATGGACTTTTACCCACGAGGGGACGTGTAACTGTGGGTACTTCATTTAGAAACTAGACTCTTTGCCTTACCTGTATTGTTTCCTAGTTTTATTCAAGATCCTTCCCATTAAAGTCTCCTATGTTTTGTGTTGATGCGGCGGATGGCAGAACCCATTTAGAATAGGCAGGTTTGCGGGGTTTGGGCTGCCCTTCTCCCTGTCCTATAACACTAGGGGGTGTGTCAAAATTACTATTCTAAAGTTTTCTGCACTTAGTCAAAATTGCAACATTTTTTGATACTGTCAGGATACAAGAGAAAATTCTCCATCCCATCTAGGGTCTTCTGAGGTTGAACAGACTAACAAATTGGCATCAGGCAAGAAAGTAGGAGAAAAGGCTAAAATTTAAGAAAATATACATAAAGAACTTACATGCTTGCAAATTCTAAAGAATAATGGACAAACCAGGGATATTTATGATTAAGTTGCTGGGATGTCAAGGACAGAGAAGATGAGATTTTTTTTTTTTAAAGATTTATTTATTCATTTATACAAGCACTGGGTACAGTCAGAAGCGCAGGAGGGTGAGAGGATTCACCAGAGCCAGAGTGGGGAGCAGAGCAGGCAGACTGATGAATTACACTGCTGAGGGGAGCAGCGGGTACGCAGGATAGGTCTGCCATGTGGGACCCCCGCCCGGGGGCCGGGGATCAAACCGGCACTGCAGAGGCTGCGGGCAGCTTCACAACCCAGTGCTCAACCCCTGCGCCACCGGGGATGCCCAAAGTGGATGCCCACTTTGCATGATGTACAAAGTGGGGGTGATCTCATCCTTACTTTGAGAGTGAGCAGAGTAAGAATGAGAATCTGAGAGTAAGGGTGAGATCCTCGGAGAGAGAAAGAGGCCATGTTTACAGATTAACCTACACTGGGGTGATATTCCCTGATGATATTCTTCTATGTAGAAAGTAACAGTAACAGCTTCTTCATTTAGGAGAAAGATCAAGAATAAAAAGCAACCAAAGCCTTCTTTGGTCTTAACTTAAAATAATCTGCATTCTTTAGGTATTCACATTCTTCTAAATTAAATAAAACCAGATTATTCAGGGCATACTTCAATTTAACATTTTTCCAAATTACATGAAAGCAGATTACTCTGGCAATATTTGTCTTTGAATATTGCCAGATGTAAGTATGGGCCAAGTAAAGGTAATAATTATATCTGTCTATCTCTTGAAAGAAATATACATTTATCACAAGATGGTGTTCAATCTTATCTCCATTTTTCACTATAATTTCACTACCATTCATTAGATAATGAAGAATCTGATCATTTGGCTAAAAATCAAATGAAGTAACTGTTCTATTGTCTGATTTCTGTGGAGTAAGTGCATCTTCTGGGAAATGGATTATGACAGAGTACAAATTCATTTCTGTTCTTTCAAAATAACAAGCTTCAATTAAACATTAACACCCCAGGTGTTTTACATCTCTTCAATGAAAACATTATCCTTTCAAATATTGAGACAGAGGTATGTCAAAAATCCAGATGCTTCATATATTTCCTTTGGAATTCAATGAAGAAAGTTAAGGAAACTATCTGCATGTGAATTACTTTCTACAATGGAATGCATGCTGACACTGATTAATTGCTAAGCAATACCCATATTCATTTGAAGGCAGTTATATGCAAATATCAGAGGCCAACTGAAGTAGACCTGGGATGACATTCTACTTACAAGAAATTTAATTTTCAAGAAATAAAAGCAGCATACTGAGATAGGCTTGGAGAAAAATAAACCATTATAGCTTAGGGGTATAATTTTATTTTCCTCTTTTCAAATCATTTCTCACTTCATATGTCCATGAAGGTGATTTACACTTCTTTTCTCTCAACACAAGCCATACTTACTGATCCACAGAATTTTTCCAGAACAGACTTTAGGAATATCTAATATCTATCCTTTCTCTTGGATTACGGAGACAGGTGTGCTAAAGATACAAATGAGCGATTTTAGAATTTAAAATATAATGGTTCCCTTAGATTTTAATCTTTTGACAGATGCAAGACTGGCACCAATCTGGTACAAAAATATAACATCTGTGCATAGCCAAATCCCCATCAAAAAGGGAAATTTCTGAAGGGATATTGGAATAAACCACACCAAATTTGCTACTTTGAAATAAAGATTATTTTGAGCTAAACTCCATTGTGAAATACTAGCCATGGGGAAAACCTTTTGCCCTGTTTCTACCCAAAAGTATAACATATATTTCCCTTTGTGAATTTGCTGCATATTTCCATTTGAAAAGATGTTTCCCTTCCACATTTGGAAGGTGAAAGAACCTATTTACCATGTATTTCCCAATCATATCACCATATTTTACTTCCCTAGTTCAACAACTACTTTGGGTTTTTCACTTCTTTTCCATGACTTTCTGTACATATTAAATATTAATAGGAATAAAATGTGTACTTTTTCCTTCGGGTAATCTGACTTTTGTCACTATAGCTCACACCTCCAAATTAAAAAAAAAAAAATAGGAGAGTAAAGTGGGTTTTCCTTCTTTATAGTTCCTTGCAACTCACCATTTAAAGAAAATAATTTTCAGCTTTATTTTTTATAAGTACCAAAAGCAAATAAAATGAAAAGTCTAAAGTGTATAGCTCATTTTGAGAATGATGTAACTGTCAAAGATAGGTTTGCATAATTGAAACAGTAGATGGGGCCTTAGGACTAATTACTGAAAATTCATGAGTTGAATTGCGACAAACTTTACAAGATAGAGTTCAGACTGTAGCAGATTTCTACCAGCTCCCAGCCTGCGGCTCAATCACTCATTTACTCAATAAATATCTACACATTTATTCATTGATATCTAGTTATGGAGCACATATTATATGCCTCTCACTCTCTTAGGTATTGAGTAAAACAAAATATCACAGCAAATTATTTGCCCAGAAGAAGCTTATAGTAGATCAGGAAAAATAATAAACATTTCTAGAATGTTGATAGTATAGTTTACAACAGGAGTTTAAGGAATATACAACTTGGCATTTATGTTAAATTGGAAATAGAGATATCAAGAAAAACTTTCAATAATTCAAATCACATTTATCTTCAAATGTGTATCTGAGACATATAAGTATGTATTATTAATGAAAAGTATTATAGTTTTATTTTAATAAACCTTGGAGGAAAATTTACCTTAACTCATGTAGAATAGGTTGAATCATAGGAATGCCTTCAAAATCTAAACTGCAACTCTACTTAAGGAAAGTTACTTTGAGCTAGTCAACCACTGGTGTAACATAGTCAACCACATTGGGCACCAAACTGTTAAAGGGTTATCCAATGTGAAATGGGTTGGCCTGACTGTGGGTCCTCACCCACATTCTTAAGCAGGACTTATGAGACTCAACTGCAGGTACACATAAAAAGGGTGATAAAGGGATTATTTACAAAAAGGGGAAATGAAGAAATGAATAACTTGGGGAGAAAGAGAGAGATAAATTGTTGAATCCATCCTGCCAGTTCTGCTGATCTGGAACCCCAATAGCACACTGAAAGTGAAAAAACCAAGGCCCTCCAAGGCTCACATGACCAGTTGTATAGCAAACCTGGCTGCTTAACTCCACCCTCAGTTCCCAGCAATCCTCCCTTCTTGTGGTGATGACATTATGGATTTATACTCCTTGGTGTCTTGCATCTCTTACGTCTGGGGTTGGAGTGGGGTCCATAAAACCTATTTGTGGAGTTTGTTCAGGACATCCTTTCCCCCAATGAAAGGAGGGAAGATAGAAAGTTGTAGAACACACTATCTGCAGGATTCAATCTCCAAGGTCATGGGCATTAAGGCCCATGTGCATTGGATGAAGTTCCTAATTTAGTTCAAAACACACTAACCCATGATAATGCACCTTGGTATACTGAAATTTTAAGCTAAAGGAATTGAATAAACAGCAGCATCAGGAAGATCACTCTCCTCTTTCCCTGCTGTTCTTCAAAACTAGTCATAAAACCCTCCTGTGAGAGGTGCTCTCCCTACAGTCAGAGGAAAGAAGCATCCTTATCTCTGAATACAAACAGATATCAAGAAGAATTCAGACAAACAGACCTTTCTGTTTTCCCCAGTTTGCTACATTTACCCTACACCCTTGAAGAATAGGCTTCCCCAAGGGCCTCCCCTGGTGGCACAGTGGTCAAGCGCTGGGTGGCAAGACCGCCCACAGCCTCTGCAGTGCCAGTTCAATCCCCGGCCACCAGCAAGGATCCCCCCCAAAAAAAAGAATAGGCTTCCCCAAGATATTTATAAGTAGACCTCACCTACAGGCATGTTGATTATTTTCAGTTGAGGTTAACTGAGTTCCTGATTGCTCATGAGAAACTTTTACCACTCCATTAACTACTGAAAAGAATGAAAATTAGGGGTCTTATCCAGAATTCATATTTTTACTAGTGAGGTAAAGAAAATGTCAGGCTTTTCTGCCCTTCCGCCATCAGGATAGATGATGGATCCTTGTCCTGAATGCATGCCTGATGGCGGGCACCTGGAATAGGGTGTGGGCATAGGTAGATGGGATTCAGCTGAGTTAAGACTGTGCTTTTAAGGGTGGCGTCACGGGAGGACGCCAGCAGCCCCAGCCAGCAGCAGGAGCAGCACCAGCACCAGCACCAGCAGCCCCGCGCAGCCGAAGCCGAAGCCGAGAAGCAGCAGAACGAACGCTAGAGAGCCCAGAATAGAGTGAGGACTTGCTGGGGCTGGGAGGCCTGCCAGCCTCCCAGCCCCCCAGCCAGCACCCTGCCTGCCATATGCTGGTGAACCCCAATAAAAAACCTGCAAAACTACTGAGGACTCTGACTCCTCCTTTACCCGATCTGCATGGGATCAGAAAACCTGCACTGTATCCAGTCCTGCCCCTTACAATTGGCGTATGTCGGCAAGATCCATGCAGACGGGGTATTGGAGCCCTCGAAGACCTGGAGGACTAAGGAGAACAGACTTTGCCTGTGACGACGCTGGAGGCACCATGGCGGTATAGAAGATGGATACGTCCACGAGCTACAGGATGAGACCTGGCGTGAAGGAGACGCCCGAAAGGACCAGCCAACGACACCGGATAGGACCAGCCAACGACACCGGATAGGACCAGCCAACGACACCGGATAGGACCAGCCAACGACACCGGATAGGACCAGCCAACGACACCGGAAAGGACCAGCCAATGACCCCTGAGGCAGCAGGCCATTGCTGAAGCAGGGAGAGGCCAATGACTGATAGACTGATGAACTGATGATTTTGGACTGACAATCCCGCCAGAAGGCGGAGGACCTTAGCAGGTTATGTTATTTTTTGAGAATCTGGGGGTGGCCAGTGGGCCTAGATGGCCAAAAGCAGCCTGTGTATGCCCAGTGGCCAGGTGAGGAGAAAAGCCAACTAAGGTGGCAAAAGCTGGTACTGATGCTAAGTTGAGAAGCCCTAAAGCGGCTGTTAAGCAGCCTGGGTATGCTGAAGCCCTGTGAGTCTCGTAAAATCACCTATGGGTGATGCCCTGCTCATTCTTGAGTGAGGGTGAGGAGCTGAGGAGGCCGTCCTTGGGGGACGGGTGGGGAATGTGGCTTGGGGTAGAGCCAAGCCAATGCAAGTTTGGATCCCCACCCATGTGCTTGTGCAGTGGGTTGGCTTGAGAGCAGGGGTCTGTGAGTCGCATGGGTGGCCATGAAGGCCGAGTGTTGGAGCGACTGCAGACAGAAAACCCTGAGGTTGGCGATTACCCCCAACAGAATAAAATTGCCAATCCCAGAGCTAGTGCATCCTGGGGGTGGATGCTGTGTGTGCCTTGTAGCCGAGACTACAGCCAGAGAAGGCCAGGAAGCCTGACGGCTCTGGTGTGATATAGCAGATGCCGTGTGTGATTTCCCTCCCTCGTATGAGCAGTGCCTTCGGCAGCAGATTTGGTGGCTCATCTGCTGGTACCAATAATTGTCTTTTGCACTTGGTTGGTGCCCTGCCTGGACTTATTTGTGTTCTGTTGTATTTTGTTATGTTGTATTTTGTTATTTGATGTATTTGCTTTTGTGGGCCATGGCTGCATTGTTTGTTTGCTTAGAAAATTGTATATATGTATATAGACTGTATGGCAGAAAACCCTGAGGGGGTGGACTGTAGGGTAAGAAAATGTCAGGCTTTTCTGCCCTTCCGCCATCAGGATAGATGATGGATCCTTGTCCTGAATGCATGCCTGATGGCGGGCACCTGAATAGGGTGTGGGCATAGGTAGATGGGATTCAGCTGAGTTAAGACTGTGCTTTTAAGGGTGGCGTCACGGGGGGACGCCAGCAGCCCCAGCCAGCAGCAGGAGCAGCACCAGCACCAGCACCAGCAGCCGCCGCAGCCGAAGCCGAAGCCGAGAAGCAGCAGAACGAACGCTAGAGAGCCCAGATAGAGTGAGGACTTGCTGGGGCTGGGAGGCTGCCAGCCTCCCAGCCCCCCAGCCAGCACCCCTGCCTGCCATATGCCTGGTGAACCCCATAAAAAACCTGCAAACTACTGAGGACCTCTGACTCCTCCTTTACCCGGTCTGCATGGGATCGGGGAACCTGCACTGTGCCCAGTCCTGCCCTTACACTAGAAATGACCTTTCTATTGGGAAAGCCTATCTCTGTGGCAGGGCAAACATGTGAACCCCCTCTTATGTGAACCTCTTATGTGAACCTCTCTCCTTGAAGCCCCAGTGGCCTTTCCTCCATAGCTCCATGGATTTTGCCCCACTGGCTTTGGACTCTAGCCACGTAGATTCCCCATGTGTATGCAATTACATTTTCTTTCTCCTAGTAACCTGTCTGATGTTATTTGGTTGCTCAACCAGCATGAGTAGAACCCAGAGGAGTAGGAAGGAATTTATTCTCTACCCCTATGCTGCCTGCTTATTATATTTTTTAGGCCAACCCACTTTTCATCAAATCGCAATTCTATATTTTTCTGTGGGTTGGTCTTCATTTTTTAATAAGGAATCCAATGGCACATAAAACTTAAATAATTTAATGTGTACGCATTTCTCCAGCTAATGTTTTTGTCAGTTTAATATTCAGACTCAGTCAGAGACCCTGAGAAGATTGAGGAAAACATTTTTCCTGCCCTATAGTTCAAATGCTTATAAAGACTATTGTTAGGTATATGGACTAGAAACAGAAACTTTCTCCACCTGAGATCATTGTCTCAATTATCCAAAGAATTGAAAGTTTTTCTTGTACTAATATTCTATTTCAGTGTTTATATTGGTTTTGGGGAGACACTTATTTCTTAACAATAGGTGTTTTTTGACAAAATAAATTTAATTTTCAAAAATCCAAACTTTTAAAAATATGTGTTATCCCTAAAACATTCCTCACATGCTAAATTGAATCTTTGATATGAGTAAATCAGATAATTAAGAAGCACTCTGGCTATCAGATTTTGGTTATTTGTGCATGCACAGTTATTTGAGGATTTTATTATATTTTAAAAATATATTATTTTACTATGTAGAAAATAAGAATAAAAACACCCTAATGAGACAAAGAATGATTCTCAAGATAAAACTGACAAAAAAATAGAATACAAAATAGGATATCTCAAACTATTTTACTGAAATTGTAACTTTGGAAGGTATCCTTAGAAATTGATGATATTTTAGTTCTCATCAAAAAGAAACCTCTTTAAGCTGTGTGTGATTTTCATTTAGAATATGTATTTTTTTCAAGAAGGAATTCTACAGAGAGGTAGTGTAGGGTAAGGTAAAAATGTATCAGGCTTTTCTATCCTCCCACCATTAGGATTGATGATGGATCCCTGTGGTCCTGAATGCATGCCTGATGGCGGGCACCTGGAGTAGGGTGTGGGCATACTTAGGTGGGTACACCTGGGCTGAGAGACTGGGCTCATAAGGATGGCGTCACAGGGACGCCAGCAGAGAGAAAAGAACAAGAATGAAAGAGAAAAACGAGAGCAGAGACAGAGAAGCAAAGGCCACGACAGAAGGCCGGAGAGCCCAGAAAGAATGAAGACATGCTGGTGGCTGGGAGGCCTGCCCACCTCCCGGCACCCCTGCCTGCCGTGTACCTGGTAAACCTAATAAAAGCCTGAAAAAGCCACTGAGGGCTCCAGGACTTCTCTTTTACCCCACCTGCTCGATCATAGAGATCCTGCCCTGTGGTCTTCTCGCCGCTACAGGTAGGAACTATTTTATTTTAAATAACATCTCAGTGAACATATTTATATACAAATTATAGACTACATTTCTAATTATTTCTCCATGTCTAATATAATAGTGTCTCCCTTATGCATAACACTGCTGTGAATAATTTTATACTTAATTATTTGACAGTACCTATCATTATGGTAGATTACTTCAAATGAGATTGCTGAATGAAATGAATAAACAGCATGAAGTTTTGGGTTATGTATGTTGTATTCAGTTTTTATCATTTTTTTAAAAGATTTTTTTTATGTATACAAGAGCTGGGGTGTAAGCCAGAGGTGTAGGTAGGTGAGAAGATTCACCCGAGACAAAGGGGGGAGCAGAACAGGCAGATCTACTGAAATACACTGCTAGGGGAGCAGTGAGGGAGACAGGAGAGGTCTGTTGTGACATGCGGGTCACCTCCCTGGCCGAGGATCAAAGTTGTGCCGTAGTTGCTGAGGATAGCTTCATAGTGCTGCGACTTAACCCCTTGTGCCACCAGGGAGGCCCCTGTATTCAATTTTATTGACAGTAGTAGATGAGGATAGATGTTGGTGATCATAAAGGAATTTTTTATATTTTAAAATTATTTTACAGTTGGTTGACAAATTAAATGTTTTTTTATTAGTTTTCATTTCTTTTAATTAAACTGGACTGTATTTTTACATGTTAATGGGCTAGTATATAGTCATAATTTTTCTGTGTGGCATTTATCTTTATTAATATTATGAAAGATGTAACTTACATTTGTTAAATACTTTATATTATAAATATAATTTCAATATAAATTATATAAAATATATACATATTATATAAACCAATAGAAAACTATAATAAAATTATTTAACCCAATTATTTTATTATTTATACATGTACATTCAACTAAAAGTTATACTAAATGATTGTCCTTATTGAACCTATAACATGATATTCTTCCTTAACCCAAGACGACATCTGTCTTGGATCAGGTGGAATGGAGGTTAAAATTATTGAATAGATAATTCAAAGGGAGACTGGTTCAAATTTTGTTACATAAATTTAGATTCTGATTCTTCAGCAAGACAGACAGCAATATTTTTGTAATAAAAAAGACAAGATTGTCCAGGGAATATTTTAGAGAATTTTTTATCTTACTTTTGACATTGGACTATAACGTTCTGCATAAGAGGCATGGTGCTTAGAAAATAAGGTAAAAAAGAAGAAACCCCTCCAAGGTCAGCTATAAAATTTACAAAATGAAAATGCAGGGTCCCTTGTTTAAAAATTATTAAGTATATCAAATAGAGTGATAACAAAGCATTAAGCAAAGTGTGGGGGCCTGTGCACTTGGTCATATGCCCATGAATTCATCCCTTGGTCTGATTCCCTTATGGAGAGGAGAAAGACATAATAAGGAAAGGTGCTGATCACAGAGGGCTGCCACTATTTCCCCTCTTTACCTCAAAGGGCAATGTCTATTTTGTAGGTTTAGCAAACTCCCTAGAGTGAAGGAGATTATCCTCCCCCATATCTGTTCACTTTTGGAATTAGGGGTAGAGATGCTCTATCTGTGGTGGTTTTGCCAAGGGAATGAACAGAAAATGAAAGTTATAAATAAAATACTTTATATAACCACTTGTCTTACAAATAAATGATACATGCGAAAATAAACACATCAAAATCCTATCAAGAACTTGAGGATGTGTCTTCAGAAAAACATAGCAGTCTTCATTTTCTTGGTGGAAAAGTTACATTTTCTACTGTGGACTCCGCTGCCACTCCCCAAACAGAGCAACAAAGTAAACTGCTACTCAAAGAAAGTTCAGTTTATTTACTTAAGACAGTAAGGGAGAGCATCACCCAATGAGAGACTTAGCTTCTTCAAAGGGAGAAGGAAGAAAATAGTTATTTCTAAGGTTTAAGGTTTCAGTGATTAAAGTGAAATATTCAGAGCCTGAATCTCATTGTAATCGGGCAATTTCTGGTATAATGGTTTAGGATCTGCGAACAAAACAGGGTGCAAGTGTTTAGGAAACATGTTCTTGAGTTACCAGTTTTCAGATGAGAGCTCTCTGCTCATTTGGGTAATCTGTTGTCCCGGGGAGGCTTTCTGTCTATATTAGTAAACTATTGTCCTAGAAACAGGCTGGTTGAACACACTCCTTTCAGATAACTGGATATGGGGGAACTTTCTGAAGCAAACAATGAAGTTGTTTAGTGGTTTATACCTTTACCCAGAAAAGTATTTTCTAGAATAAATAATAAAATCATGTTCATGGAAGCACCCTTTATCTTTAATCCCAAGAGTTAAGATTTAGGGCTGCGTCTCAGTCCATACTGGACTCAGAAAAGTGAGATCAAAAGCAGTTCCTAAAGATGGGAAGATTTGCCTCCTATAATGCAGCATAAGACCAGCCGACCTACTCCTTAAGTAATTGTCGACTGTGATTAGCTCTAAGCAAAAGTTTAAAGAAAGTAAAGTTCTATCATTTTATTCAGTGACTTCATAATTTTATTTCTCTTCAATCTCTTGGATTCGCATCTATGCTTCTCTTATGGCATTGTTCTCATTCATCAAATTCTCGGAGACCCTTTCTCCAAGGTTTTTTTTAATATAAGAAACTGAATAGAAGTCAATAAAAGTCCTTTGAAATTAGAGGAACTCCTTGCTACCAGCACATTTAAATGGCAATTGCTGAACTGCTTTAAGGAACACTTCAGAAATATATGCACATACATACCTTCTTGCCACCATTTTTCCTATTAAGCAGAAAGTATAATGTGAAAATTCATGTCTACGGGGAGAATGAATTACTTAGAAATACATAGAGTACATTCTAGAAGTATTTATTAACTGAATAATAGGTTGAATACTAACTCCCTTCAATATTTTTAAGTTTGATTTGCTTCCTTCAGTTTCAGTTGGCTTAAATAAAATACTGAATTGTTTTTTCAGAGCAAGGTAGATTAAATGAATGTAGCTCATCAGTCACCTTCCTGTCATTATTTAGTGTAATGTAGTGAGAAAGTGCTGGAATGAAAGTAAGAAAACACAGGTTTTCTGTCACTAATGACGGGGGCTTCATGTATAACTTATTACCCTAAAACCCAGTTTATTTATTTATTAATTGAAGAATTACACTCACTGACCTCTAAAACTAATGCCCATTCCATCTTCTCTGATGGATGATTCTAAGTTGTGTATCATCTTCACTATAAACTGTTTAGATCAGATAAGCCTTTTTTATTTTCCTCTGTGCATTTGCCAGTCATTTGTGTTATGTCTGAAAGGTCGTTTATTACATATTGCTGGTTTATTGTAGTACTTTTGTGCATCTGTTTAACGTCTCTAAAATAAACCTAGCATATCAGTTCAGAATCTTTCAGAAGTTTCTGGAAAAATAAGAATCCCTACTCGCCCAGAGCACATGGTGGGACTAAATGAAATAATGAAGATTATTTGGGAATTAGGGTGGGACTGTTCATTAACATTATTCAACTACTCTGCCTTCATCTCTGTGAAGATAACCTGTACAGAAAGATGTCTGTCTTCTAAAGTGATAGTAGTGGGGACCAGGGGTGAATTGCTGATTAACTCCAAGTATTACTATGACTCTCAGATCCGGCTTAGTAACAATGACATCCTATTGGTTTTAAATGCTTTTGTAAAATTTTGTGGTAACCAATATTTAAATGGATAAAAGACACCTACCTTATACATCCTTATAAATGGAATAGTATGCATAATAAAAATTCAAAACAAGGGGCCCTCCTAGTGGCACAAGGGGTTAAGACACAACCTATGAAGCTGTCCACTGCCACTGCAGCACGAGTTAGATCCTGGACCAGGGAGCTACCCACACATCTACCCACACAGTAGCTACCCACACAGCTACTGCACAGGGTGTAGCACATCTCTCCTGACTCGCCCGCTGCTCCCCTCAGCAGTGTATCTCAGTCAATCTTCCTATTCTGTTCCCCACTCTGTTTCTAGTGAATCCTCTTACCCCCACACCTCGGGCCTGTACCCCAGTTCTTGTATGTATAAATAAATCTTTAAAAAAATTCAAAACAAATAAAATTAATCTTTAAATCACCTTTATTCTACTATAGCCAGAATTTAGATGAAAACCAGGAAGAAGGAGAGAGTGTTTTATTGCTAGCCAGTCATGCGCTTTCTGGTCATATCTTGTTTTCTGTTTTTGATATTTTATGTTTTTTTTTCTGTTGGAAGCAAAAGGGTTGAATAGAATTAAACTCCCTATACCACCTAAGGAATATGAAATCTCTAGACCACAAGGACACAAAGTCTGCACATATAATGACTATGTGACAGATGATCAAAAAAAGAATGGCATGGCCTGGGTATCTGAATCACACTCCAGCACCCTTTTTTTTTCCTTAACACTTTCATAGCTGCTGCCTGGACTGCAAGGAGGTGGGAGTTAGTGAGGCAAGGAAAGGCAGGCTGAGTAACTTCTGCAATCAATGAGTATTCCAGTGCTCATCAAGGAGCCCTCCCCGCTCTTGGTAATTGCAAGCACATGCAGGTGTGGCCCATTCTTGCCACAAATTCTGAATTTTTGCAGCAATGATCTCTTTCTGACATTTTTGGTAGTCATTTCTTTTTCAAATTTTCCTCAATTGTTTTTGACTTCAAGAATTCTTATACTTTGTAAGCCAATGAACTTTCTCCTCATGCTTTCTCCTGTGATTTTGGATTTATCAACTTTTCTTTTCTTTTTTTTTTTTCTGCAAAGATTTTATTTGTGCATATTGGGAGGTGGGAGGGTTGTTAGTCTTTCCTGGCAGCTGCCTTCCTCATGGCAGCCAGGACATTGCTCAACTCCTCTCTCTTCCTCTTGGCGCAGATGTGTGTCCCCACCCTTTTCTTGATGAACTTGAGGGCCCGCTTGTATTTGGAGACCTTGAGCAACTCCATGGCGCGCCGCTCATAGGGGGCAAAGCCACACACCTCCCGAATCATGTCCCGCACGAACTTGGTGTGCTTGGTGAGGCGGCCGCGGCGGCGGCTGTGTCTCTGTTTGCTCACGTTCTTTGTCACCTTGTGGCCCTTGTTGAGGCCCACGGCCATGGGGTAGCACAGAGCCATGGCTGCTGCTGTGTAATGGCCGCCGCTGCGGAGAGTATCACCTTTTCTTAACCAATTATAAAGATCATGAAGATAAAGAAGGCAGATTATTATATTTGTTCAATCCAACCAGATAGGTGCATATAATGTGAAAGTAGAAATAATTTCATCAGCAAATAGACATGCTAAGAAATTACCTGTAGTAATAAACAGACATCATGCATTAAGGCAACAGACTTAGGACCCAGGAAAGGGAGGAAGCAGTGCCATGGGGCAGAGGGATGTGTAGGTACAGCATACCCACCATCTGCTTCTCAACACCACAAATCACAACTTCACCCAAATGTGAAGATAAAGATTTTAATCAAACCACCCTGAGATACAGCAATTTCATAAACAATGTTAAATATAAACTGCAATAAAATGTCTTGCTCTCTCATAGTCTATGGCTGAACTGAACATCTCAGACACCCTCTATAACTGTGGCCTGTCTAAACATTTCATATTTTCTTGTGTTTCCTCCCACTTTAAGCTGTTTTGACTTTAAACTAGCATCTCAGTAAAATTTAAAAATTGACATCTGAATAATTTTAACAAAGAATTAGGGAGGGCTTTATTGTAAGGGGAAGAAACTGTATTTTCCACAAATCTGGGGGAAATCAGTGATGGGAGCTCTTACTCATTTAGTTAGCCATCCATTTGTTCAAATTATCTTGAAGGTAACCAAAATATTTGTTGCACTGGACAAAAGAAACACTAAGTTATTGGAAGTTTTCCAAACCATGATATACAGATTGCTAAAATATACAAATAAATACTTCTCTGAATTTCATTACAAACTCAATATTAAATCTACATCTCTATCCAGTCTTACTTAGTTACTTCACACAAAACTACCTAGCATGTCTTTTCAATTATCAACGTTTCTTGCCAGAACAATTCTGGAAATTTTATACAAATTTGGGGATAAGGATTCCTTTTGTTTTCAGAATAATACATTTTTATTCCCAGATATAAATACATAGATATTCTTAAGGAAATATTTCCAAATGTTGGTTTCAGATATAGAAGCACCCACCAATTTACTCAGCACAACTTCAAGTTACAAAATGTCATAAAGAACAAAGTTAAATTTGTGTACTATGTTTGGCGAAATCAAAAAGGTTTTGCTTTGAAGTTTATGCCAATCAAGAATGATGAAAAGTCAGTGTTTTCTAGGGTTCTTCAAACTGTAAATGTGACCTATTTCTACATATTTCAAAGAACTCTTATTTGTGTTTAGCCTGTATTTTGCCCTAAAGGTATTTTTTTTCCGTTCAATGACTTCTAAGTGCAATTTGAATGAAAAGTAAACATGCATTCCAAATGTGTTAAGGTGCATCTTCAAAGGAATGATTCTCTTTCAGTATTTCTCCATCAAACTTCACCAAAAACCCCAAACCAACCTTCTTTCCATCCTAGTTAGCATAGTAAATGTTCATTAATTAGAATTTACTTAGGAATTTTTTATATTGTAATCTATTACATTTAAAATGTATTTCAACTGATATACATTTCTCTACTTGTAAATATTATATATATAGGGTTAGTATGTAATATACCATAATTTTCATTTGCAAAATTTATATATATTATTTTTTCTAACTGATGATCTTTTTTTACCTGAAAGCCAGGTTTTCATCTTTTAATTAAATTCTTGAAGTGAGGAATAGATGTGCATAATTTATTTTCTATGTCATTCCATAGAGTTTACTTTAAAGCACAATTTTCAAAAGATTTTATCTATCAAATAATTTATTTGGATCATTAACAAGGAGACCCATAAGATGTTAAAGCTAGTTCAAGACAGATTTTAAGAAATGGAAATTTATGTACTCTGTTACATAAATGTCACAATACAGTCACGGTAATGCTGCAAATAATTTACAACTAAATGTAAAACTGATTAAAGTCATATGTGGTGATATGCTCTATATTTGCAGTCATTTTTCCTTCTGTATAGAAAACAATTTTACATATTACTGAACAAGAACCAACTGTCTTGTTATCAGTTGTTAGAAGCATTTCCATTGAAAATTTTTTATTTTATTTTTTATATTTTTACAACATTTTTCATTTTTGCACAATGCCAGGTTTATACAAGTCAACTTATATGTTTTCAGAGTTGTAAATTATGTGAATCAATAGTAAAAGTGTATTGCAATGATGGAAACCACCCCTAGAGAATTTGATAATCCTGAGCTTGGTTATGTGTGCCCTGACCAGCTCTCAGCACAATAGGGGGCACCTTATAATCCCTTTTGCCTATGTTTACATCTTAATAATTCTTTTTAAAGTGTCAATGCTTTTGTGGCCACCTACTTGTTGGGGTTAATGAAAGCAAGACAGCATTAGGGATCTTACTCCTAAAAGAGATACTTAATATTCAAATTTTAATACTGGTTATCTTTAAGACTATAGTATGAGGTGAAAACATCCTTTCTTCCCTTCTAATTTCTTTGACTATTCTCATAAATAAATTGACATAGGAACAGGTTAATGAGAGTAAAACAAAAGTATAGTGACCCCAAACATATGAGACTCAAAAAAGTGACCAAAGCAAACAGCTTCTATACCTTTTTTCTTTTTTAAAAAAATTTAATTATTTTATTTTATATATTTTTACATCATCTTTCAGTTTTGCACAATGTATGCATTTTCATCTATACTTTTAACACAGAAAAACAATACATTTTTGAAGAACTGGCAAGATAAAGTGGTTTAGACTTTGGGCAATAAATTAGTGAAGAAGTAACAATATTTATGTAGCCTTCTCAGCCCTAAATTCCCTGTTTCTTGTGATGAGGATGCCTTTTACTCTGATGATATAAGAATGATAGCTTTCACATGGGAGATTTGTTTCTTATTTTCAAAGGGATGGTCATAGTGCCCTTTCCTATACTGACTGTTTCTTAAGTGATTCAAAATAATCACTATGCTATAGTGGTACACTTAGGAGTGGCATATTTTATTCTCCATTACCAAGACAGATCATTGAAACTAAGTTTGTTTCAAGAGAAATTCTTCTTTTTATCTACTTAATATATAAAAGAGAAGTCACTGGAGAAAGTGATTATTTAGTCTCACCTAAGGAAGTCTCAGAGAAGAGAAATGGAGTAATACCTCCACAGACAGCTCTGGTAGAATAACGAAATGATAAAAGAGAGTAGAGGAGGTAGGCAGTTTGGCTTTTGTAGTGGGGGATGAATTCCTTTCATTTAAGGGGATCCTTCTTGTCAAAATAGTGGTGAGGAGAGGGGATGGCTAGAGGGAAGGATCAGATATGTCAGGAGTGCCTTAATAAAAGTATGTTTTTCTTCCTATTGCATCTGGAGATGCTTAATTTTTTTTAATTTCAATTTTTGTGATTTATTTTCTCATGAGAGAGAGGAAGAGACAGAGAGAAAAAAGAAGCTGTTAATTGGCCAGAATGTGGCTAGATGCTCTCTGACCTCTGGCGGTACCTGAATTCAAACTAAATCTGTTTCTAAAACCACTGGATGTATTTTCAGATAAATTCTTAAGGCAGAGTAACCAAGCATAATTTTTATTGTCTTTGGTGGAAGTTCCCATAAGGAATTTGAGATTGAGTCCTCAATTGTCTTTGGGAGCAAGGCCATGGTCTAACTAGCCTCCACCTGAGATTTCCTCTTCTCAATGTTCCAACACTTTTCTCCCTGGGGCTGTCAGGCCTGCCAATGGGGCAAGCTGCCCACCTCCCTTGGGGCTCTCATGAATCCTACAAGCAAAGTAGAAAGCTGTCTTCTGGGCACTGTTCAATTCAACTCACCAAAAACTCTGCAATCAAATCTTCAATAATGAAGTTTTTTTTTTTTTTTAATTTAAGGAAAGACAAATAAAATTTCCTCTTGAACTTACACAAAGATAAACACATTGACATGTTTAATAGTAATCATTATTATTTATCCACATTATGATGGCATCAAGGAGGAAAAAAATACAATTTAGGTTTGCACACATAGATAAATTTAAATTCCTGCGGTTCACTGTTGAGAGAAAAAGTTTGAATTAAAGGCAAAAGTGTCATTTCAAATAGTAACTTATTAAAATTATGTACATTTTCAAAAGTCCATTCAGTCTTCTATAGAAAACGCTCACTCTCTAATTCCATCAATTAGCAGGAGTATTAAAATACTGCCAATGTCTTTCTCCTATTAATGTCTCCAGAAATAATTTCTGCAAATGTCAAAAACTCTGAAATAGCCAAATTAAAATTCTGATAACAAAATTAAGAAGGAAATTTGTTCAACATTATAACTTAAAACATTCCAGAATATCTATCAAAATTGACAAGCAATATTATATCAGAATATATCAGACACTTAAAATTTTCACATAATTTTAAAATAATAAATTAACATTTCTTTCAAGCAAAAATGCTTTCCATTAAGTTTAAGCTTACCAGATAAATATCAAATAGGTCAAATTCATCTAAATCTTTTTCCCATGAAGAAAAGGATAAACTTAAGAAGTGTCTCGGGACATTTACTAGGTTCCATAAGATTTTGTCTGATAAACAGAAAACTATCAGTTTTTCTGAATTTGGTATCTAGGAACTTTTGTCATATGTTTTAGGGGAAAACACTAACTTTAATTACAATCCTGCTAAACCCAACCAGCACAAACCTTATCCTTTCATTTAGATTCCATAACTAGAATTTTTAACCTCCAAAAGAACTTATTTTTCCAGCTCCCATTTTTCCTGACATCTAAAAACTTAATTTACCCAGCACCAGTGACCCAAGGGAAGAGAAAAAAAAATACACTTAATACCACAATTTTATAAGCACATGTGTTTCAAAACAATGTATTACATCCCAAATTATTTCTCACTAACCAAAATTTATCCCAGACTGTTATTCCTAGAAACACCTGCACCAGTTCTCATTCTATTTTCAATCTCAAAATTTCCATAGTCACTATACCAATTTTTATAAGCTTAAGTGACCAAAACAATTATACACAATGGGAAAAACATATAGGCATGCAACATATGAATGCTGACAGCTCTGTAAGTTCTTTCATTTAACTCATGTGGAATATCTTATGTAACTGAAGTTTTACTCATAGCTGCATTTTCTTTGCTTCCTTATGAAGATTTACCTTACTTTTTTGAGCCTAGATTCATTCTACCACTGCTATGAAAAGACAGTTTTACTCATATTTAAATAACCAGGTTGTTTGCTCACCAAAGTTAAACACATATCTGCAAAAACAGTCTGCAAAGAGACAAAAGGTAAAAGTTAAACAGGACCATTTAAAAAAAAAAAACTCAAAAAACAAAATGTTAAAATAGAAAGTCATAAAGCCAAAATCAAGTTGTTCCATGAAGTCAAAATCAAATGCTTAAAATTGGAGAATGGTGACAGCAGATGTCACATGGTTCCAGATGCCATTCTACATTCCTAGACTTTGACTTTGAGGGAAGAAAAGCCATTACCAAGGAATGTTCATAATCTTATTCACCATCTCAAGGTTTCCATTGTTCATTTGAAAGTCAACCCTGCAACAGAAGCTGAGAAAAAATATTTAAGTTTTTGCTCATTTCTTTAAAAAAAATCTCAGATCTTCATTAAGTTCACAGGATGGATGGATTTGACTTGCAGTCATCACCTTCCAGTGCTTTCTTCACTTTAGAGTGAGGCTCACAGGGTTTCATGCCTGTCAATTTCACAGAAGACTCAGTTAAACTTGGGTATCTGCACTCTTCTAGTCTTGAGTTAGACCCAATTGCCAAGTCTGAAAGGATGCAATGGTTCACGTGGAGGCATAGAAATCCTAGAAAGAGCAAAGCTACACGCTACAATTTAAGTTCCCGGATAGGTTTTATACACTGTTTTATCATGCATTCACGTTCTAAATACACTAACTACAGTGTTCAGAATTGAAGCTTGGAATGGTCTTCCAAAGACAATTCAAATGGACTAACACATAGTCCACTTCTAGGACCCACTCATCCAGAGGGTGATGGAAAATACCTGATTCCAATGCAGATGGCTTTCTTGGCATAGTTTTGCCATGATCTGCTTAATAGTATGATTCATGTTTTGCAGTTTGTCCTGTAGATTGCAGTCTCTAGGAAGCATGTAAGGAAACTTCAGGCATTACTTAGTGACTTCTGAAACAAACACAGTCCTGTTGTCACTCTGAATGGAGCAGGGCAATCCAAACCAAATGATTTATTTCATTTGGTAATTGTTGGACAATCTCTGCAGCTTTTTCAATCTTAGAAGAAATGTTTCCACCCATTATGAGAAGCAGGCACAAAGATCAAATGATACTTAAATACCAGTGGTCCTGGGCATTTGGGTAAAAATGACTTGCCAGTCTTCAAAAGAACACTTGCCTCAATACTGAATCCCATTATTTTTTGGGTGAGTTAGTCTAGGGATTATTCCTGGCACATACATGGTAAATATTGAGCCACGCTGTGCAAATAGTGACCCTTTAAATATAGACGCATGGATTTTAGTAAAACATTTTTCCCATGGTAGGATCCTTCATGTAGATATTTCAACATGGGGTAGAATAGGGCCTCTGGAAGAAGGAACATACATTTGGAGCTGGAGTGAAAGTTAATAAATCATGAACTATCCTTTATATTTGGTTCCAAACTGAGATAGGAGGAATGAGTGTCCTGTGGGGCGAGGAATAAGTCATGACCTTAGCTGTAGAGTTGGCTGCTCTATCACCTTTTGCACTTTCAGACCCATCCCTTAGGTGGCAGGAGAATTGCATCACCACTAGGCTGATGGCAAAGCTACTGCTTTCAGCAAGATCAAGATGTCTAGCAGATGCTTAATGTGCCCCTCCCCCAACCCACTGCAGCAAGATATCCTGTAACACTGCTACTAAACTGTTCTTTCTAATACCTTAAATTTCTTTTAAGAATAGAAAGTGGAAGGAGGAGAAGGAGATTTGAAGGGAGGGAACATGAAGGGAAAAAATAAAAACTGGGAGAGAATCTAATACCAGAATAAGATTGAACTACAGATCTGGACTGAATGAGAAATCAATCACTGCATTATATAGAACTTAAAGCCAGAAATGAAAATGAAAATAATTAAATTGACCACAGTAAGCAAGCAACTCTGAGTCAGAGTTTAGGAAAGAATATATATATATATATATATATGAATAGTCCAAAGTTTGTCATACACATTTGTGACATTAAAGTAGATGGAATAAAACCCAATTTCTAGTTTAAATAGTGCATTACACTCAATCCTATACGTGTGATCCTTATCACAAAGAGCAATGCAGTAAGGAGTCCAAATATTTGGCTATCTGCCAAATATTTTAATTTGAAATGTTTGATTTTTTATTCTAGTGTGCAGTAGTGTTTGAAACCCAGTGGCTACAAACTAAAGAAAAAAAAATCACTGTAATTGAAAGAGACTTGTATTCATACTAAATCGTAAGAAAGCCCAGTACACACCTGAGAACAACTTTAATCCTAACAAAAGAGAGGGAAAATTGTTAGAACAATTAGAATAAAGCAGCACATGGCTAAAATGTAAAGATTTGATTTAGCGAGGATTAACAGCTCGTGTCTATTTTGAAAATTAATACCTGGAGCTTTATTTTTTATTATACCTCCAAATGAAGTTTCTTTAAATCATAAGACCATATAAATACACAGGAAAAAAATCCTTTTTTCAACTGCTGCCAATTTCTCTTCCCATTTGTTGTAGACCTTCTTATATTAGAAATGTAAATTTCTTCATGCATCAATTGAGTCAGAAATTTTTGTGTAAAAATGTACATAACATTACAAAAATATCATTTGAAAGTACTCTATTCAACAGTAATTGGTATGTTTAAAATGTTGTGAAACTATCACATCTGCTAGTCTGAGTTTTTTTCCCACAAGGCAAGGGAAACTCCAAAGCAATTAAGCAATCACACCCTACTCCCCTTCCTCCAGTCCATGGCAGCCACTAACCTACTTTGTGTTCTGATGGATTTGCTTATTTTGGATAGTTCATATAAATGGGATTATAAAATGAGTAGCCTTTTTGTCTGGATTCTTTTATGTGGAGACTTTTTGCCTGAATTATTTTGCTTAGAATAGTTTCATCCATCTTGTAGCATATATCCATTCTTTGGTCCTTTTTATGACTACTGTTCCATTGCATGGGTATATACATTTTGTTTATCCATTCATTCATTGAAGGACATGTAGGTTGTTTCCATCTTATTGTGAACCAACCTATTATGAATATTTGTGTACCAGTTTTGTTTGCGTATCTATTTTTATTCTTGTGGATATACACCTAGGAGTAGAATTTTTGGTATATGTGTTTGTTTAGCTTATTGAGGAACAGTCAAACTGCTTTCCATAGAGACCTACCATTTTATATTCCTGCCAGTAATAGATGAGGGTTCCAATTTCTCCACTCTCACCAACACTTACTGTTTTCTATCATTTTTTAAAAAATTGTCTTCATCTTAGTGGCTATGAAATGGTATTTCATTGTGGTGTTGAATTGCATTTCCTTAATGACTAATGATGTTGAAAATATTTACATGTGTTTGTTAGCTATGTGAATATTTCTTAGAGGAGAGTCTATTCATGTCATTTGCCTAGTCTTTAAGTTAAATTACTTGTTTTTTTTATAGTTGAGCTATAAAATTGTGAGCATGAAATTAAGTTAGAAATCATCTTGACAAACACTCTTGCAAATGAGAAAACTAAGATAGTGAGAAGTTACATGGCATGACCAAATTTACCCAGTATTACTGAACCAGGGACTCAGATACATATCCAGTCCCTGACATTTTTAAGCAGTTCTAGTCACATTCTTTTATATGCCAATCATAAAACCAATTAAGGTTTTTAAAATATTTGTTGACTAACATTAGGGAGAAATCTATAAGATTGAAAGAATGAGGACCACTTATGGCAACTTTAAATATTATACATTTATGAATATATATTTTTGATTTAGAGATATCTATTTCTGAATATATATTTAGAAGGAGTTAAGTCTCAGCACTATTGGGCCTGGTGGCACAAGGAGTTAAGTCTCAGCACTACTGGACCTCCCTGGTGGCCAAGAGTTAAAAACAGCACTGTCAAGCTATCTCCAGCCACTGCAATGCAAGTTTGATCCCCAGCCAGGGAGCTGACCCACATAGTGCAGCAGACCTCACCTGTCTTGCCTGCTGCTCCCTCAACAGTGTATTTCAGTGGATCATTCTTGTTCTGCTCCCCACTCT
>NW_023601444.1:0-19789 GCF_014898055.3 Talpa occidentalis | reverse complement strand
ATCAGAGTAAAAATGAAAAAACCTACAAACATCTAATAAACTTATTTTTTTTAAGATTTATTTTTATTTATGCATACAAGAACTGGGGTGTAGACCACAGGTATGAGGGGGATGGGTGAGAAGACTCACCAGAGACAGAGGGGGAGCAGAAGAACAGACTGACTGACTGAAATACACTGCTGAGGGGAGCAGTGGGCGAGACAGGAGAGGTCTGCTGCACCATGTGGGTCAGCTCCCTGGCCGGGGATTGAACTCCTGGTGCAGTGGCTGGCCATAGCTTGATAGCACTGAGACTTTAACCCCTGCACCACCAGGGAGGCCCAAACATCTATAAATTTTAAACTGTCCCAAAAACAGCACCACAGATTAAACTTTATAAATTTTAAACTGCCCCAAAAACAGCACCACAGATTAAACTTTGTCCTGATTCAATACAAATAACCAACTGTGGTTTTCAGTTTATAACTGCCAAAAAGATAGGCAAAAAAATATTTGACAAGCATTAGTGATAAACAGAGATAACCATAAGGTATCCCCCTAAAATTTACTTATTATAAGTTTAGTTGAGAATGTATATGCAAATAGCAACTTACAGACATTGCTTTCCTGGTGGTGAAGAAATTTAACTCTAAGGTAATCTTTTTGCCAGTGTTCATAGTGTGGAATAAGTCACCTTATGGAGAAAGTTCCCAGTAACAGCTCTGCTATAAGGAATGCCCCCGAGTCCTGACGGACCCATCATGGCATTCACTACACCCCTTGTCCTGGAGATACTTTCAGAGCCCGTGAAGGGGCGATGACAAGGCACGTGAGCATATTCATCCTCCACTTGCTCATGAACCTGCCAAGTTCACTGACCTTGCAGAAGGTTGGAGAATTTGAGATCAACAAGACATGGTCCCTCTACTAAAGCAGGATTATCATAAGAGAGAAATGTTAAAGCTACTTGGATTAGAGTCCCAGGATAGAATTTGGTAAGAACTACAAGAGAAATAAGCCATTCCCAGGGTTCATAGGAGAAAGATCCCTTGGGGGTGTACAATGGACTCAAATCCAGGGTTCTGCTGAAATGCCTCAGATAAGTACTGTACCACGTATTATTTTAAATACACCTTTCAAATCAGTCTCATGTAAACTCGACAGGTCGCGTCACTTGGTGCTGTCAGATTGGCCTGATTGTGCAGACCTTGAAATAAAACAAGCATGTACATATCTCTGCACTCGTGCCTCGAACACTGTGTCCCTGGATAGGCAGGCTTGTGTTTTTAGCTGGCCAGCCCACCTGTGCTCAGTAGCAAGGCCTAAGTGCAGCCTTACAGGTCACAGATTTGGGCTGCTGTTTTTATTACCTACACAGGGAATGATTCTGGCAATTGTCTGCCATCCAACTTTGAATCAGAAGTTCCTATTTGTAGTAAACAAGCTAGTCACTGCCTTGCCAGGTACACAACTTTCTCAGAAGGCTCTGGAATGGACAGCCCCAAGTACCTACAGAGTGATTCCCTTCCAGCCCCAAATGGGCAGAGCTGAAAGGACCGAGAATGGATGGACTCTGACCCAAGCTGGCCTCCTGCGAGACTGGGGCCATGGCATGATGGCGGCCCACCAGAACTGCAAGGTCACAAGGGGTTGGAGCTCACCGGCACCATGGCCGGCCAATGCCACGTACAAGCAGAGAGGAAAGTGATTTAAGCCAAGACAAAAAGGAAGGGAACATGTAAACTCAGAAAAGAAGCAAAGGTGGGGCCTCCCTGGTGGCGCAGGGGTTAGGACGCAACCTATGAAGCTATCCACAGCCACTGCAGCATGAGTTCGATCCCCAACCAGGGAGCTACCCACATGGCGCAGCAGACCTCTCCTGACTTGCCCACTGTTCCTCTCAGCAGTATACTTCAGTCAGTTTGCCTGTTCTGTTCCCCACTCTGTCTCTGGTGAGTCCTCTCACCCCCCACCCCCCTGGCCTGTACCCCAGCTCTTGTGTGCATAAATAAATAAATCTTAAAAAAAAAAAAAAAAAAAAAGCAGCAGCTGCTTGAGACCAAAGGCCAGGCTTGATTAGCGATTTTCTAGGTAGGGTTCCCCAAGTCCACTGCCCTCTACTTCCTGTCCTTTGCTGGTTTTTGTGTATCTTCAAAAATATATTTCATTTCTCTTTTTTTTTTTTTAATGTTCATTTCTTTTAGCCAGTTTGGAATGAGATGAGTTTCTTTGCAATCAAAGGGCCTCCTAAGCCACATCAGCTTTTGAAGTTTCTGGATCCATTTTTTTTAAAAAAGATTTATGCATACAAGAACTGGGGTACAGGCCAGAGGTGTGGGGGGTGAGAAGTCACCAGAGACAGAGTGGAAACAGAACAGGCAGACTGACTGAAATACACTGCTGAGGGGAGCAGCGGGCAAGGCAGGAGAGGTCTGCTGTGCCAGGTGGGTAGCTCCCTGGCCGGGGATTGAACTCGTGCTGCAGTGGCTGTGGAGAGTTTCACAGTGCTGCATCTCAACCCCTTGCACTACCAGGGAGGCCCTCTGGATCCATTTTATTGAAAGTTTCCTGGTCTCCATTTAGCCCTAGACCCCATCACCAGTTGCACTGTCAAAGATGCCATGTTTTCAGTTATCCCTTCCTTGTCCCCTCTGTCCTCCATCCCCTTCACTCCTTCCCCTCAGAGCTTTCACCTCACTTCTTGGCCTCCCTGTGCAACAGAAGTTCACAAATTACCTACAGTTCATTCCTCTGATGACGCGCTTTCCCTCCCCAGCTGCTGTCAACTGTATGTGGCAAAATGTAATCCTTGTTAGAAGAAGCGCCTCCACCTCCAGCCACAACACGGGCAAAGTGGTTCAGAGCCTGAGTGTTGCCCGGGGCATGTCACTCACACGGCTCTTCCTGGTCTTCTCCAAATGACATGATCAGGCCTGGGGCAAGTTGGGTTAAGCAGGCAGCTTCAGGGACTCTGGGAGAATTAAAGAGGCTTCCGAGATGAGGACAGTGAGGTCTAAGAGGTGCTAACCAAACATACCGCAGAGATGAGGGCAGAAAGTCCCGGAGGACGAAATAAACAAGGGCAGTAGCACATGAAAGAAAAAGACCTTGGGAGGTAAAGGAGAAACACTGAGAGCAGAGCTAGGGAACAGGCACATCTGCCAGGAGAAGCATGCCACTGCGGGGAGAGCCCAGCACAAGGTATGATGGTGAGATTTTTTTTTTTTAAAGAGGCATGTATTTTATTCATTTATTTATTTGTTTGTTTGTTTCTTTGTTTTATACAAGCACTGGGTACAGTCAGAAGCGCGGGAGGGTGAGAGAATTCACCAGAGCCAGAGCGGGGAGCAGAGCAGGCAGAAGGACCGGACCGAAGTACACTGCTGAGGGGAGCAGCGGGCGGCAGGAGAGGTCTACGCGCCATGTGGGACCCTCCTCTGGTGGCCGGGGAGCAGCTGGGGATCGAACTGGAGCTGCAGAGGCTGCGGGCAGCTTCGCAACCCAGCGCTCAACCGCTGCGCCACTGGGGAGGCCCTGATGATGAGAATTTAGAGTAGAGAAAAGAAAGTTTAAAACCCCCGCTGGACACGGGCCCCTGAGGGCTTATTCGGCCCTCCCAGGTACAGCGCACCTGGAGTGCTTGCTCTCTTCCTTTGAACAAGCTGTTCTCTACTTTCTTGAATGAAGGTTGCTTCTCTCTGCTTGTTTATCTGAAAAGTCTGTGATTCTTTTTACGGCTTCATGGGACAAGAACTGGTGGTGGATCAAGGGCAAATTCCTGGCTTTTCAGTTAGACAGGGGCAAAAAGCAGCAGCAGCAGAGGTACAGCGCACACCGGCTTCCGTGACACGGGGAAAGCAACGCGCAGGCCTGCCTTAGGGCTTCCATTTTATCTAAATCCTGAGGGTCCCCTCTTACCTCACAAGTGTTTTTCTGAAGTTTCCTTTGCTGTCCCTCCTTCCTAATCTCTAAGTGCTCAAATGTCCAGGCGCTCCTTTAGGCCCCTGTGAATTTTCCAGCTTCTCCCTCTCCTCAGATGATCAGCTCCAGGCACATTCCTGTCCTGATGAATCCGCCTGCTCCCCCAGCCTGGCCTCACCAGCCCCACACTCCCGCCAGGTGCCCACCTGACAGCTGCCACTCCCCATCCCAATCAAGGGGCTCGATTTCCACCCCAGGAAACCAGTTTCTTCCCAGTATATCCCACTCCAGGCAGCCTGGTGCTCAAGCACAAAGCTGAGGAATCACCCTCTTTCCCTGAGACCCAGATACTACACCACAGATACTGTCAATACTGTGCAAATCACGTGCACACCCTTCCCTGGGCAGCTGCCCGCCTCGCTTCTGTCCCCCCCTTCCCTGCCATGGTCCAGCCAGCAGGTTGCAGTCCTCACGTAGACACATGGCTCCCAACACGATGCTGACTGCTCTTGGGAGACCTTCCCTTATCGCACAAGCCCCTAAGCCACCTGGGTCCCAGGTCCCTTGCCAAACTCTCCCACTCTGGGCCCATCACACCGCAAGACCTGGGTCAGTGGGAGTCTCCCCAGCTTCCACGGGCGCGTCGCTCTTCTGTGAGGCTCGGCTCAAGTCTCCCTAACTGGGTTATTGAAAGGTGGCCTCTCTCATATCAACACGTTTGTTTCCTCCAAAGCCCCTCTCCCACTGTACAGGTGGGGTTCCCGACTTTGTTCATCCTCTCAACCTAACACGCAGGCCTCCCGAGAGCAGCACCGTCTCCTTCCTGGCTGCATCCCGGCCGGCACCACACCCAGTGCTCGAGCACCGGGCAAGGAGTGAAAGGCGGCTGCCAGTGGGCTGGGGACACCGTGGCTGTGTGGAAACAAACCCACCCTACAGTCAAGTTTGGTCTTTCAGGGGCCGCTTAGGGGCACCCCAACTCTGGACACCCCGGCATGCTCCAATGTTCCTAGAATACACAATTTTGCAACCTGTCTCCCCAGAGGCCGAGATCCAAGATATGACCTGGTCTTATTTATTTTCTATTCTAGTGATGGCAACAGGAGACACTAAACAAATGTTGAACAGAACTGGAAAACCACATTTCATGGAGGGTAATACGTGACAGAGCCAGCAAGGTGAGATAACGAGGTAGAGAGCCAGGGGCCTGTCTGACGTGAGCAGAGAAAGGACCACTGAAGTCAGTCTTGGGGAGCTCAAGAAAGGGCACGGGGTACCCTGAGCTGAGGCTAGAAGAGCAAGCAGGGGCTCTGCCCACCGAGAGCAGGGGAGTGGATTCCAGCAAGTGCAGCAAGAATCCCTGAAGGCGTTTCCTTCAAAACCACCACTCCAGCTGAGGGAGACCAGGCAGGAGCTGCAGTGACCAGCGGCCAGGGAGGTCGCCAGAGGGGTGGACACTAACACATGGGTCTGGAATGTTTGAAGGGTGCCCATTATTCTGATCTTGCAGAGAGCTCAGGCAACCTGCCAGAGTCACACAGCCAGGTGCAGATATTGATGATATGTATTTTATTTATAGTATATATTTTATTAAAAACAATAAAATTTAAGAAGCTGGGTAATTGTTCTTTTCAAAGCACTGCACTATTTTTATTAATAATTATTAACTATTTGCTTGTGATGTCCTTCACTGACCAAGCCCATCAGCAATGACAATTGTTGTTGTTGTTTTTTTTAAGATTGATTTATTTATGCATACAAGAGCTGGGGCACAGGCCAGAGATGTGGGGGGTGAGAGGATTCACCAGAGACAGAGTGGGAAACAGAACAGGCAGACTGACTGAAATACACTGCTGAGGGGAGCCACGGGCAAGTCAGGAGAGGTCTGCCGTGCCATGTGGTAGCTCCCTGGCTGGCCGGGGATTGAATTCATGCTGCAGAGGCTGTGGATTGCTTCATAGTGCGGTGCTTAACCCCTTGCGTCACCAGGAAGGCCTGACAATAGTTTTTTATTATCACATTATATAGGTGGAACCACAGGAAAAAAAAAATCACAAGAAACATGTAGATGCCCAAATATCAGTTTAAAAAACCTGAGCCATTATTCAGGGAACTAGTTTAGGAAAACTGATTAAATAATTTTTAAAAATGAATTCATTCTTAATACAGAGGACTTAGCAGTTAGTACTCAAAATACGCATTACTGTCCATATAAGGAAAGCAAAGCTCCCTTACATCTACTTCTCTAATATTCCTCAGGTCTTAATAAAACTCTCCAAGTAACAGTTATGCTAGTTTCAATCAACACTTTATATTTTCTCTCTATGTTCGTTTTATGTATTTATACAATTCCTTTGCTAAAAGCTTATAGTACCTCTGTACTGATGTTTTATATTGTTGGGTACTCCCTGTTAGAGATTGAACTGTGTCCCCCTAAAAGAAGTCCTAACCCCCAGCTTTTTTTTTTTAAAGATTTATTTATTTATTTATACAGAAGCGCGGGAGGGTGAGAGAACTCACCGGAGCCAGAGCAGGAACAAAACAGGCAGACTGACGAAATACACTGCTGAGGGGAGCAGCGGGACAGACAGGAGAGGTCTGTCGAGCCATGTGGGACCCTCACCAGCGTCCGGGGATCAAACTGGCGCTGCAGAGGCTGCGGGCAGCTTCGCAGCCCAGCGCTCAACCGCTGCGCCACCAGGGGAGGCCCCCAGCACTTTATTTTTTTTTAAGATTTATTTATGCATGCAAGAGTTGGGGTGTAGGACAGAGGTGCGGGGAGGGTGAGAGGATTCACCAGAGACACAGTGGGGTGCAGAATTGGCAAACTGACTGAAATACACTGCTGAGGTGAGCAGTGGGCAGACAGGAGAGGTCTGCTGCACCATGGGGTTAGCTCCCTGGCCAGTGATCAAACTCCTGCTGCAGTGGCTGCCCATAACTTCACAGTGCTGAGACTTAAACCCTTGAACTACCAGGGGGGCCCCTCCAGCACTTTAGTACGAAACTTTTTCTGTAAATGTGTGCTTTCCCAAGGTAATCAAGTTGAAATGAGGCCATTAGGATGGGCCCCAATCCACTGTGACTGACGTCCTTAGACGGAGGAGAGTGGTGGGCCTCCCAGGTGGTGCAAAAGGTTAAGACCCACACTTCTGAGGCTGGCTGCAGCCACTGCAGCACCAAGTTCCATCCTCGGCTGGCCAAAGAGCTGACGCACATGGTGAGGCAAACCTCTCCCGTCTTGCCGGCTGTTCCCCTCAGCAGTGTAGTTCAGTAGGTCTGCCTATGTGCTCCCCACTCTGTCTCTGGTAAATCCTCTCACCCCCTGCATGTCTGGCCTGCACCCCAGCTCTTTTATACATAAATAACCTTAAAAAAAAAAAAAAAAAGAGGAGAGAGGTAACACAGACAGATGACCAGAGAGCTAAGCACGAGGCACAGGGAGGACAGGAGCCAGATGCCTACAAACCAAGAGCAAAGCACCGGGGCAAGAAGCTAAGAATCCCCCACAGGAGTCAGGGGTGGGGTCCTGCTGCTGACATGGGGCCTATAGGCTATCTAGCTTCCAGAACTGGGAAACATTTCTGTTGGGGTGAGCTGCTCCATTTGGTGTGTTCTGTTACAGCAGCCCAAGAAACAGGTGCCCCCCTCCTTTGTGAAATCTCACCACCCAGGCTCTCAGACCACACTGTGCTGCCCTGGTTTTCTGCCTTGACACACTCTTCACCCCGCTGCACAGGTTCATGTCCGCCTGCAGTATTTTTTTTAATGATTTATTTATGTATGCATATAAGAACTGGGATACAGGCCAGAAGTGTGGAGAGGTGGAGGGAGAGGGTGAAAGAATTCACCAGAGGCAGATCGGGGAGCAAACAGGCAGATCTACTGAATAATACACTGCTGAGGGGCGCAGCGGGCAAGACAGGAGAGGTCTGCTACGCCATGTGGGTCACCTCCCTGGCCAGGGATCGAACTCATGCTGCAGTCTTTAACCCCTGTGCCACCAGGGAGGCCCCACTGCCTGCAGTATTGTCTCCCATGAGTCCTGGACTAAGTCCTCTCCTCACCCCCCTCCCCAACTTGCTCTAGGCAAGCTCATGGATAGACAAGGGCTCCAAGTCTTTCTCTATCCAGCGCCTCCTTTCCCTCTACCCACAACTCCAAATGCATTCCAAAGTCACTCATCACTTTCTCTCAACCCCAAATCTGTTTCTCAGTGAAAACCTCTACTAGACATTTACCTGTCAGGCCAGTAACTCCTCCCCTAAGTTATGCAAAATGTCACCTCTTCCAGCCCTCACAGCCAGTAAGTCATATTTGCAGTCATGCTATCTCGTGAAATCCATCCACTTCTCTTGCGTTTATCACCTCAGGTCACTATCCCTTCCTGCTTGATGACCACCACTTTCTAACAACTCTGGCCTGAAGAGGGAGGCCCCACGACTGAGGTTCAAAATCATCCAGGTGAAGGGCTAGGGGGGAGAGAGCAAAAACAGTGAGTGTATTCACCTGCACAGAGACAGGAAAATATCTGCTGTATTTGAAACAGATTGAACGCGGAGCATCAACTACACCGGTGACAAAAGAGCAGGGCACAGGCAGCACAGAGGTCCCAGCAGGAAGGCAATGGCACACTTGCACTACTAAGACAGAGGGAAGAAGAAGGGCCACCAAATGCGGCAGGCTGCGCCTCCCATGCTGTCTCTTGACATGGTCCAGGCATTGGGGGAGACGCCCGAGAAGCAGGGAGTTTCTGTGCTCCCCCAAGAGGGAAAGTTGTACTTCCCAGAAGAGGGGAGTTCTTGCACTTCCCAAAGAAGATCTGAACTAGGGAGTCTACATGGCAATGCCTGCTAAAGCTCTCCTCTTTGTTCTTGGTTAATGCAGAAGTAAGTTAGTCATTAATTGGCATATGAAAACCCAATTTGGACCTAGAGTTTATTGATTTGTTATTCTTACACTTGAATTAGCATCAAAGAAAGTAAGTAATGCAAAAGGTATAGCTAGGGGAAAGAAATGTTCCAGCCCTGAGAACTATAGAGAACAAGCTGCCCTGAACCAACTGTGCTTGGAAGCCATAGCCTGACACGGGGGTGCATGTTTTGCACCAGCAGTACATTTCTTGGTGTTTGCAAGAGGTCAGTAGTTCGCAGGCCGTGTGGCGGTTAGGAATTTTTAGTTAAGAGTTAGACTCAGTAGAACTTACGTAGATTTGATGAACTGTTTTAGACCACCTTGAAGTAATTAATATATTAACCGAGTTAATTGAGTGCTAGAAGATAAGTTGATTTTAGTAATTGAATATAGAATAGGAATTTTACACCCACTTTGTAACTGGGAAAGTTTAATTGTTGCCAAATGTTGTGCTGTCATATATGATTGATCATGTTAGTAAATGAGCTGTACCTAGGAAACTAATTGTTCTGGAGGTTACCAGAGAATTGCCCTTTAGGTGTGAGACCTAGGGAGTCTTTGCATGTTCATGAGAAAATATGTATTGATTGTTTCTGTTCTGCCTCAATGCTTACACTGATGTAATCCCACCGCTCGCCTTAAGGTATAAATAAAGACCCGCTGAGACCCTCAGCAGGGAGATACTGGCACGAACTAAGGTGTCTGTGTCTTCCTCACTCCTACCTCGCTCCACTTCCCCTCAGCCCTCCGAGAGAAAGATAAGAAAGAGAAAAAGACTTCACCCACTCCGTCCTCTCCTTTCTGAGATCCCTGACACGACTCCTAGGTGGGGCGGGTCTCCAGCAACCAAAGACCACGGGTCAAAGACGCCTGGCAGAAGTAAGGCCCTCAGGAGTTGCAGACAAAGGCAGGACAGCACTAAACCAGAGAGCGAAAACTGACCCATTCCCCTCGCTTTCACTCTTTGCCGGTGTCTGCAAACAGCCAGAGGTCAGCTGACGGACACCAAGACGGCGACACCTGCCAAGGCCACCTTCCCAGCAAACAAAGCAGAGGCCAGGAGAGAACTGAACGTGAGAGCAAACAGGCCCAGCAATAACACAACATGGGACTTTTTTTAAGTTTGAAGATTAAAAGAAACAATTTTTGATCCAAACAGCAAACAGGAGTTTCAAGCAGGGACACCTAACAGCAGAGGTTTAAAAGAGAAAAGGGGTTAGTGGAGATGAAGTGTCTCCTTTGATCAGAGGAGGAAATGGATTACAGCTGGCACCACAACACGTGGTGCCCGTGAAGTCACTGAAGGGTGTTGACCATCTGGGAGCCTGGTGTGTATTTAAAGGCAAAGGGGAAAGGGACAGTGTCACGGTGAGAGGTCAAGTCCTGCCCCACAAAATGGCAGGGGATACTGTAAATGCCATCGACCCAAACACTTCCAAGAAACAGTAAGTGACCGATTAGTTCCAGTAACACCCAATCCAGCTGATTCCCAGAGGTCAATGAAATAAGTGAATCCCACAAACCACTGCTTCATAACCTACAGCTTCATTTTTTCTCACCAGCAACGTGTGTCTGATCTTAAGCTCTTAATGAAATTACAAATTGGGGTTCTGCACTTTCATTTACACGTGGAGTTCCTAGTCCATCTAACTCAGCTGGTCCACACTGGCTGCCACACACGCAGGTTAACGCACTACACTCCAACGACTTCCCAAGTCAGAGCCAATGAAGGTGCTGAGTAATTAAGAAGTCTCTCTGCTGGGAACCTATGGTGCAGGACTGTTCTGTTACCTCAATCACCCAGAATTAGTTCTAGACTCTTCCTTTTCCCCCACCACCCTGACTCCTGTTCTACATTTGTTTTCACAATCTCTTGCATCATGGTGCTCTCTTCCAGCAACTATTGCCAGACACCAGATCGTTATTTCATGCCCAGACAATCATTTCCTCCCCACTTTGAGCCTACCCGACCTCTGATGATGACAGAAATTGAAATATCCAAGGGTCTCACCGACTTGGGTCAAATCCCAACCCTTACAACATGACTGGCTTTCAAAGTTGATCCTCAACCAAATTGGAAAGCTCACAGTTCCCCAGCCACCACCCCCATCCCCAGGTTCTCCGCCTACTCCAGGGGTTCTGTCACACCCGGAGCCTGCTGTGCGAGCTCCCTTCCTGGGATGTGCTGCAAACGCATTATTCCTCTCCAGGCTGTGGCTCCCGTGTTCCCTAAATCCAACAGCCTAAGGGCAAACACAGCTCTGGAGGCCAGCAGTCGGAGTCGCCATTTGTTTTCGGAGACAAATTTCCCGGGAAGGGGCAGCTTCTTAGGGGTCTCCCTGGTCGAGCAAGTGGTTAAGCACCGCACTGTGAAGCAATCCGCAGCCTCTGCAGCAGGAGTTCGATCCCCGGTCGGCCAGGGAGCTACCCACATGGCGCGGCAGACCTCTCCTGTCTCACCTGCTGTTCCCCTCAGCAGTATATTTCAGTCAGTCTGCCTGTTCTGTTCCCCACTCTGTCTCTGGTGAATCCTCTCACCCGCCCCCACACCTCTGGCCTGTACCCCAGTTCTTGTGTGCATAAATACGATTTTAAAAAAAAAATCTATTTAAAAAAAAAGAAAAAGGGCAGCTTTTTATCACAAGCGCCTCAAGCTTGGTACCCAGTGACGACCTCAGGGCCGGAACCCACAGTCTCCTGACAGTAACGCTCACAAACACGTTCTAGGGGAAACCCCGGGCCCGTCACAGACCCTCCGTCTCCTCGCCCGAAAGAGGCCAGCCCGGGCCGCAGCCGCCAAGCCCCCGCCCGCCGACGCCGCGGGGAGCCGCCGGCCGAGGCCCGCGTCGCTCCGCCGGGGGCCCACACGCGGGGAGCGGGCGCCGAGTCCCGGCCCCTCTCACCTGCAGCCGCCCTCGGAGGAGCAGCCCGCGCCCGCGGAAGCAGCCGCGCAGGAGGACGGCGAGCACCGCCATGTCGACGGCGCCGAGCAGGGGCTTCAAGGGCGGAGACCGGCCGGCGCGCGCGCCTCCCTGACCTCGCGCCGCCCCTGACCTCGCGCCACCGGTCTCCGGGCCCGCGCCCCGCCTCCTTGCCCTCACCCCCCCCCCCCCCTGCCCGCGCTTCACCCCTCCTCCCTGCCCTCGCCCGCTTTCTCCCCACGCCCCGCCGCGCCTCCCGGGCTCGCCCCGCCTCCCTGCCCTCGCCCCGCCCCTTCTCCCTGCCCTCGCCCCGCCCCGCCCCTACCCCGGTCTCACCCGCTTCCAGCCCTCGCCCCGCCCCTTCTCCCTGACTTCGCCTCGCCCCTCCCCGCCTCCCTGCCCTCGCCCCGCCCCTCCCCCGGTCTCACCCGCTTCCAGCCCTCGCCCCGCCCCTTCTCCCTGACTTCGCCCCGCCCCTCCCCGCCTCCCTGCCCTCGCCCCGCCCCTCCCCCGGTCTCACCAGCTTCCAGCCCTCGCCCCGCCCCTTCTCCCTGACTTCGCCCCGCCCCTCCCCGCCTCCCTGCCCTCGCCCCGCCCCTCCCCCGGTCTCACCCGCTTCCAGCCCTCGCCCCGCCCCTTCTCCCTGACTTCGCCCCGCCCCTCCCCGCCTCCCTGCCCTCGCCCCGCCCCTCCCCCGGTCTCACCAGCTTCCAGCCCTCGCCCCGCCCCTTCTCCCTGACTTCGCCCCGCCCCCCCGACGTCGCCCCGCCCCGCCTCCCTGCCAACTCCCGCCTCCTTGCCCACGCCCCGCCCCGGCCCCTGTCTCGCCCCGCCTCCTTCCCCTCGCGCCGCCCCCGCACAGTCTCCGCCAATGGCAGCTCGCCCAGCGGCTATTGGCCCGCAGCCTGAGAGGGGCGCGGCGGGGGCCGGGCCCGGGACCCGGACTCGCAGCGTCCGGGCGAGGCGCCTGGTGACAAATGACGGACGCGGCTTGAGCCGCTGGCACAGAATCCAGCAAGCACCTGACGCGCGGAGTTTTCCAGTTTCCACCACTTCTGACCTCCCAGGTCACAGGTTTATGTGTAACCTGAGCCTTTCATTTCCTTGAGCCGGTTCTCACCCCCGCAGGGCTCATGGACGTGCTTGTAAGTATTCCAGTAAGCTTTTAATTATGGTGAGACAATTTTGCGATATTTTTTCAGCAGGAGGAGGAAGAGGAAGAGAAGACATGTGAATAGCTAACTGTTCTGAACAAGTAACACGGATTATATAAGTCTTCACAAAATTCCATGAGTTAATGCTTTGTCCACCCTTTAACGAATGAGTAACAGAAGTACAAAGTTAAGTTTTTGTCCGTGATGGAACAGAAAGTGCTAGAACCGGGGTCAGAGCTGATGTCGTTATATTACAGTGAAGGCACCTTCCTGCACCTTTTGCAAAAGAGCCATAGAAATGGCAGCTGTGGTTGAGTAGTCACACATTTTGGGGAGCCCATCCCTGAACCTGGGATCTTCATCTGGAGACAGGCGATCTTTATGACTTAGTAACTTAGTCTTCCCTGGTGAGGATTGTCATAGGAGATAACAGCAGTGACAACACACAAACGCTTGAAGACAGCTTACTCCAAACCCATGCCTCTCCTAAAGTAAAAGGCTCAAAACATGTTCTATTTAACCTATTATCAAATACTGTTGGCAGCTCTGAGAAATTGCATTTTTTCCAAGACAGCCACATTCTTTTAATATGACTGACCCTCACTTTTCCCAATGGAAGAGGGGTCTGTGTCTCTCCCCTAAATCTGGAAAAGAATACCAACTGCCTGGCAGGTGGAGGATGGCAGAGGAAATGTGATGTGGCCTCCTGGGCGAGTGCAGAGGATTCCACTCCTGGCTGTGAAGTCTTCCAGCTAAGACTCCAGACACCAGACAGCAGTGACAACTGTCCTGTGCCCTGCCTAAAATCTTTTTTTTTAAAGATTTATTTATTTATGCATACAAGAACTGGAGTACAGGCCACAGGTTCTTGGGGTGGTGGGAGGAGGGGGAAATGAGAAGATTTACCAGAGAGAGTTGGGAGCAGAACAAGCAGATCCATTGAAACACACTGCTGAGGGGAGCAGCGGGAGAGACAAGAGAGGTCTGCTGTGCCATGTGGGTCAGCTCCCTAGCCAGGAGTCATACTGGTGCTGCAGTGGCTGGCGATAGCTTGATAGCACTGTCTTTAACCCCTGTGCCACCAGGGAGGCACCCCTGCCTAAAATCTTGCGCCACAGAAACAGCAAGAAAATAAATGGCTATTGTTGTTTTAAGCTACTGCGTTTGGGGTGAGCTTTACATACTAGACAAGTACAGCACCCTTTCCTTTGATTTCCCAGTCACCCCAGATTGGTCCTTTAATGGAAGAGTAATTTTTCAGCCGCCAGATCTTGTTTCCACAGGTTACTGCGTCCTATCTTGCTCCCTTGAAGGTCATGCTCAGGCTCCGGTATGCTGAACCTACTCTAGGCCAAGCACAAGCCTTTTCCTACTTATTGAAAGGAATTCATTATAGCTTAAGCTGTGAGTCTGTGGAATGTACAACACACAGTAACAGAGTATATCTTTAACTAAAAAAGTTGAATCTTTTATAGAAATAAGTCAGGAAATTAAACAGGTGTTCTGGCCTAATACACAGAGATGATCGGTTGTGACAGGCCAAAACCAATGAGTAGTTTTCATGTAATTCTTAGTATGGGGGAGTTTCTCAGTTTGATTTATTTAATCCTCACAAAACCCAATGAATTAGGGAGTGTTACTGTGCATGTTGTGCAGACATAGAACCCAGCTGCGGACACTTGCTTGTCCAAGGTCACAGAGCTACAGGAATAGGTCTGCAGTTGGAAGCCAGCCGTGAAGTGCCAGGGCGGGCACTGACCACCTCACTAGTTTCACCGCCCAGGACATGCCTCCAAAGTACAGGGGTCAGCTTTCAGGGGACATTCCTATCCTCAGAGGCATGCCAGGAAATAGTGCCACTGTGTGGAACAGGACTGCTTTCTGAGGAAGTCTGAAGAGATTTAAAGGCAGTTGGGGGAGGACAGTAAATTTACTCCAGAACTATAGTACATGGCTGCTCTTCAGAGCTACCTTCAAAAAAGAGGCAGCTTTAGCACTAGTATGAGCAGCTGGCAAGAATATAATTAGTAACTTCCTTTAGGAATTTAGGAATTTGGAGGCCTCCCTGGTGGCACAGGGGTTAAAGTCTCACCACTATGAAGTTATCACCAGCCACTGTGGCATGAGTTTGATCCCCGATCAGGGAGCTAACCCACATGGCGCAGCAGACCAGACCTCTCCTATCTCATCTGCTGCTCCCCTGAGAAGGATCCGCCTGTTCTGCTCACCACTCTGGTGAATTCTCTCACCCCAACCCGGCACCCCTCACCCCCTGCACCTCTGGCCTACACCCCATTTCTTGTATACATAAATAAATAAAAATAAATCTTTAAAAAAAATTTAGGAATTTGAAAATTCAAGATTTTTAAAATAGAAAATAGGGACCCACTGTGTCCAGAATAACTGGAGAGCCCACGGTCTATACTTGGGGCAGATTAGACTTGTAAATGAATAAAAACTAATTCTGGTCTGTTATTAATAAACTATTACCTGATCTTTATTAATTCTGGTCTTTGCCCACAGAATTGGAAACCAGCTCAGGATTAAAGCGTGACAACTGGAGCTGGAGCAGAGAAGTAACTACTGAAGGTGTGATGTGAATGAGATGACACCATGAAGATCTATGTGGAGACAGACCTGAGAGAACCTGCATGGAGAAGGAGGAAGAGGTCACACCACAGCAGATGGAGCACAAAATGCACGCAGAAGGCCAGGAACGCAATTACAACTTTGCTGTGATAATCTGCACCTCCCATCCACTTGTTTGAAATTGTGAGGACCCCACCTCACACCCAGCATATGAAGCCACAACCAACGCAAAACAAAGGGAAGCAAATCTAAAATATCACTCTAAGTCCTAAAGTCACACACAGTTCCCATGAAAGATGAGAAAGATTTGAAAACTCATTTTTCCAATACCCAGCGAAAACAGAGCTTCCTCAATTTACAATAGGATTAATTCCAGTAAACCCACTAAAGTAGACAACAGGAAAATATCCCTAACCTAGCGAACACCATAGCTTGGTCCAGCTACCGAGTTGTGCTCAGAACACTTAGAGGAGCCCACAGTGGGCAGTCACCTAACACACAGCCTATTTACAATAGCAGACTGGCTAGTTCCTGTAATGCACAGCATACTGTACTGACGGTCAACACCTGGCTGTTGAGTGCGCATGTTTTTTTTTTTCTTTCAAAGATTTATTTTTATTTATGTATGCATGCAAGAACTGGGGTGTAGGCCAGAGGTGTGGGGGGGAGGGGAGCAGATTCACTAAAGACAGTGGGGAGCAGAACATGCAGATCCATTGAAATACAGCACTGAGAGAGCAGCAGCACTGAGGAGAGCAGACAGGAGAGGTCTGCCATGCCAGGTGGGTTAGCTCGCTGACCGGGAATTGAACTCATGCAGCAGTGGCTGGCAATAGCTTGAGAGTGCTGAGACTTTAACCTCTGCGCCACCAGGGACACCTTAAGTGTGCATGTTTACCTCCGTGATATATGGCTGCCTGGAGCTGAGACTCACCACCCAGCATCACAACTGCGTTTCATAACCTCTCCAAAATTCCACTTTCCAAATTCAGTTTCCACTGAACATACATTGCTTTCCCACCATTATACAATCAAAAAGCCTTTAGTTGAACCATCATAAGTCGGCGGTCACCTGTACAGGTGAAGCAGATTTGGGGAGAAAAGCTAGATCTGGGAGAGGAAGCTAGGAGATCGATAAGGACGAGTCCTTGACACAGACCTGACCCGGGTTCCCCCTGCAGGGAGGCACAAGAAAGCATGACAGCAGAACCCCCTACACACACAGACACACGTGTACAGACACACTCACACACACAGATGCACACACCACAAATTCAGCATTAAGAGAATAAATCAGAGTTCCCTGATTCAGTCATTCCAGAAAGCAGCAGCAGAAAGCCCACACAGCAGCAAAAAGTTAAGTACAAGACTGAGGTGGCTGCTTAGATATGAAGAGCCTGAGAGGCAGCCTTGCAGAAATCCCCTGCAACCCAAAACTCCCCAAACAGCTAACGAGGTGACTTTCCATTTGTCCTGTGAAGAGTATACAAGTCAGCTGCCAGGGAGCTGGTGTCTCAGAGGTCAGGCTCTTGGGAAATTGAGGTCTCGCCATACAAGTCAGTGTGGAGGTGACCACAGTCGCCCTGAAGCCTGTCAGGGTGATATGAATGTCCAGGACAGAATGCGTGAAGGGAACAATCCTGAAAGTGACAGGCCTCAAACCTCAAATTTAAGAAAAGATAACTGAATTGAACAGAGTTTAGATAAAAATGACTAAACTGGGTCCCCTGGTGGTGCAGGGATTAAAGTCTCAGTGTTATCAAATTATCCCCAGCCACTGCTACCTGAGTTGGATCCCACGCCAGGGAGCTAACCCACGTGGAGCAGCAGATCTCTCCTGTCTCGCCCACTGCTCCCCTTAGCAGTGTATTTCAGTAGATCCACTCTGTTTCTGGTGAATCCTCTCACCCCCCCACCTCTGGCCTACACCCCAGTTCTTTTTTTTTTTAATAAAAAAGGGAGCAAATGTTATTTAAAGAGGAAAAAACAACTGGAGGCACAAGGGGTTAAGTCTCAATACTATGAAGCTTTTGACAGCCACTGCAGAAAAGTTTGATCCCTGGCACAGCAGACCTCTCCTGTCTCACCCGCTGTTCCCCTAGGCAGTGTATTTCAGTGGATCTGCCTGTTCTGCGCCCCACTCTGTCTCTGGTGAATCCTCTTAGCTACCCCCCCTTCACCCCTACCTCTGGCCTACATCCCAGTTTTTGTATGCATAAATAAATAAATCTTAAAAAAAAAAGAACAATTGGAGCAAATTAACTCCTGAAAAAGTTTTCTGTCTTGTTGACCACATTTATTCGACAAGTTGGAGAAAAATAAAAATGCCATTTAGCTTAGAATTTGTGAGTTATCTGCAAATCAACTCATTTCAGGAGTGGAAGAATCCTTCGTCATTTCTTAATATCAAAATTCACACAGGTTTCTCTTGTGAGTATCTTCTACATTTAAATAGCAAACTTGTATCTTCTACATTTAAAGAGCAATTGGGGGCTCCCTGGTGACACAAGGGGTTAAGCACCAACTATGAAGCTATCTGAAGGCTCTGCAGCACGAGTTTTATCCCCGGCCAGCCAGGGAGCTACCCACATGGTGCAGCAGACCTCTCCTATCTTGCCCTCTGCTCCCCTCAGCAGTTTTTTTCATCAGCCTGCCTGTTCTGTTCCCGCTCTGTCTCTGGTGAATCCTCTCACCCCCCACACCTCTGGCCTGTGCCCCAGCTCCTATATGCATAAACAAATAAATCTTAAAAAAAAAGAGCAATTGTACAAAGTCTCCTATTTTCCATATGGGATAAATTATTTGTTTCAGCCAGCTCTCAATGGGGGTGGGGTGGGGGGTGGGTAGCAACTAGAACACCATCATATCCCTGGACAAAGAGCATGGGAATATTCCATCTTGTTGATTTATAGATTTCTTCATAGTTCCTCATCAATTTCTATAGTAGTTACAGTTTTTTCCACATCTCCCAAAAGCATATTTAAATGTTGATCATAAGCATGGCATCTGTCTCAAAGCTCTCTGTCATTTCTCATTTTCATATAAATTCGCTCATCCAAGATGAGCCTAATGAGATCCAAGGGTTCGTCTACTACAAAGTTTATAGTTTGTTGCTGGTCCACGTAGTCCACTATGTTTCAAACCCTATGCCATTTTCCACCTCTGTGGAGAGTATGCAATCCCCCCCCATCCTATCTTGCACGCCCGTCTCCAGAAGTGCGAAGACCAAAGCCCTCCACCCCAGTTCTTTTCTTTTTTTTTTTTTAAAGATTTATTTATTTATTTATACAAGCACTGGGTACAGTCAGAAGCGCAGGAGGGTGAGAGGATTCACCAGAGCTAGAACGGGGAACAGCACAGGCAGACTGACAAAATACACTGCTGAAAGGAGCAGCGGGCGGCAGGAGAGGTCTGTGCGCCATGTGGGACCCTCGCTGGCGTCGGGGGATAGAACCGGCGCTGCAGAGGCTGCGGGCAGCTTCGCAGCCCAGTGCTCAACCGCTGCGCCACCAGGGGAGGCCCACCACCCCAGTTCTTTCATGCATAAATCTTTAAAAATATTTTTTTTTGAAATGACTACATTTTTTCCCCATGAGATACGAATGGAGGTAGAGATTTAAAAAAATGCCGTTAAGATAGAGCTAAAAATGTTTGTTTGCATCTCTGTAGTTTTGAGGTATCACTCCTCAGTAGTTAACGTTTCTGTCTTTCCCAGATGAGCTCTTGCTAGCTCATTGCTCTAACAATGTCTGGTTAACATGATAGCGATCTGGTCACTGGCGCCATCTAGTGGCAAAATTCTAAGTGGGGCCTGAAGTCGGAAAAGTGAACCACCTACCAGCCTTGATCAAAAATGTGGGCCTCGGGCCTCCCCGGTGGCGCAGCGGTTTGAGCGCTGGCTTGCGAAGCTGCCCGCAGCCTCTGTGGCGCCGGTTCGATCCCCGGCTGCTCCCCGGCCACGGAGGAGGGTCCCACATGGCGCGCAGACCTCTCTGCCGCCCGCTGCTCCCCTCAGCAGTGTACTTCGGTCCTTCTGCCTGCTCTGCTCCCCGCTCTGGCCTCTGGTGAACTTCTCTCACCCTCCCGCGCTTCTGACTGTACCCAGTGCATGTATAAACAAAACAAACAAATAAAGAAAGAAAGAAAACATGCCTCTATAAAAAAAAAAAAAAAAAATGTTGGCCTCTTCCTCTCTGTAAATGTCCATAACCACAATCATAAGCCCCAGGTGGTTTTATAGAAGGGGTTCGTTTTAGGAACAGCAGAACAATATTTTCACAACAGGGAACAAATTGGAAAATTTAAAGAGAA
>NW_023601443.1:0-19790 GCF_014898055.3 Talpa occidentalis | reverse complement strand
ATTGTTTTATTCCCCATACAATTGCAGCCCCCCCATTCTGACCCCAATCCCTCCCCTTCCCGCCCCCCGCCCCCCAAAAGTGTCTCTGGTTCATAGTTTTTTGTTGATTTTGATTTTCACTTTCTTATAGTTATTCATTTTCCTGGTCCCTTATTTAAGTTTTCTAGATTCCTGCTATGAGTGAGACCATCCGGTATTTTTCTTTTCTTTTTGGCTTATTTCGCTGAGCATGATCCCTTCCAGCGCCATCCATGTTGCTGCAAATTGCATGTGTTTATCTTTTTTGAATGCTGAGTAATATTCCATGGTATATATGTACCACATCTTCTTGATCCAGTCATCTATTTTTGGCATTTGGGTTGTTTCCAAAGCTTAGCTATTGTAAACAGTGCTGCTATAAACATAGGGGTGCAGGTGTTCTTTGGAATTGATGTTTCTGTGTCCTTTGGGTAAATACCTAGGAGTGGAATTGCTGGATCATATGGAAGCTCTATGTTTAGTAGGTCCAGAAATTTCCACACAGTTTCCACAGTGGTTGGACCAGTTTGCACTCCCACCAACAGTGCAGAAGAGTTCCTTTTTCTCCACACCCTCGCCAACATTTGTTGTTGCTACTTTTTTTAATATGTGCCATTCTCACTGGTGTAAGATGGTATCTCATGGTAGTTTTGATTTGCATTTCCCTGATGACAAGTGATGTTGAATTTTTTCATATGCCTGTTGGCCATTTGCATTTCCTCTTCAGAGAGGTTTCTTTTTAGCTCTTCTGCCCATTTTTGGACTGGATTATTTTCTTTGTTGTTGTTGAGTCTCATCAGAGAGCTGAATTTTAATAAACCATTTATAATATTTTTACTCAAATATCTAAAAAATGGTGGATTTTTAAGAAATTTGCAAGATTAAAAATTAATAAATATTCACTAAAATCTGGAAATACCAATCTGTAGCTCTATGTCTTGTGTGTGGTATGAAGCTGTTTTGAACTTCAGTTTCTCATTGCTAAATCTGTTTTGAGACTCAAATAAGATAAAGTCTACCAAACAGAAAGTTTGCTCTCTCGACCATAATGATGTCCATCAATAATTGCTGTGATTAACTTTTTATAACTACTCTTCAAGTATGAGGAAAAAATGTATCCTTTGGGTAGAAAATCAAGTGCTAAAAGTTACATATATGCTGATGTGTATGTATATACCTGCTATTTATTCAGTTCCTCTTACTTGGTTATGTAGCAATTAATTATAGCATGCAAATGTGAAGAAAATAAGGGATTATAAGACTTAATGATTAAACAGATTTTAAGAAGTTACTTTTGCTAGAAGCATGCAAATATTGGGGAGTTAGAGGAGTGATTTAAGAGTTAGAAAGAGTAGTTAGAGACTAAGGATTTAAGCCATATAATGAGAAGACATTGAATTGAAATATCAGAAATACTTAAACTCTAGAATTCTGCTATCTTCCACATCATTTGGTAAAATCAAATTATATCATTCTAAGTAGGAACAGTTTTTGAAAGGCACCTCTGATCTATGGAATTTAATTCTCAAATAAAGAGCTAGCTTATTTCTGTTCTAATAATAGCCCAACAAAAAGAGCACATTTCAGTTAGGCAAGTCATCATGGGGACCTAAACAATTAAATTTATATTTTATAAGAAAATAGGTAAATATGATTCTGCTTAAGTAAAACTATACATAAAATGCAAGGGGTAAAATAACAAACACTAATATCACTAATTACTGTACAAAGGCTAAAACCTAGCCCTTCAATGTAAAATTGAAATAATCTCACATTGCATGCAACACAACACTTATTTTCCACAAATGATGAAATGGTCATTTACAATTTACCTCATGCAAATGCTACACATAATTCCTTCACAAAAACTGAAAAGTTAATATTTATAAGTAAGCTTACATAAAATATCAATCAGCCAATCAAAATGATTAGTTGTTCTGAGTTATCTAATTTTTTTATTAATAATTAATTTCCTGTCATTCTTTCTCTTTTTTTTTTTTCAGTTTTCTCCTCTTCTTCCTCATTTCACTTTTCAGATAAACTTGTTAGCAGCTAACTACTTTATCTGTTCTTTAACAAAATTATAGCCAGATCGTGCTGCTCCAGATAAAGTAGTGTCAGCATTTCATAATAAAAAGTGCTCTTCAGAGGTTTAGAATTCAACTGTAAAAATTCACACTGGGCTCATCTTGGCATACAAGGTTAAAGCCTGAAGCAAATTTATATTACCGATTTTCAAACCAATTAATGTAGTCAATACTTTAAATGGTAGAAGAAACATAAGTCAAATGTTGAAGACATTAACCCCCCCCCCAATAATTATAACAATTTGATTAATATTTAAACTTCTTCATTTGTTGTTAAATTTGCATGTGTCCAGCACAGGTGTTGAAAAATACTTCTAGAAGAGATAGAAAGCAAAACACCATGGGTTCTTCTAAGAAACTTACACTAACATATGTGGCCATAAAATAAATAGCCTTCATGGCAGGTGGCTTACCCTTAAACAAAAGTCCAACCTCTAAGTTTTTACAGAGACAACTATGAAAAATTTGTTAAAGCTCTACTTACAGAGTCTATCATCAACTTTCCAAAACCATTTGAAAAATATTGTAAAACTACAAAATCTTTTTTTCTATTTCATAAAATATTAATATTGTCAAAAAAGTACAATTTACATAATACCAGTATGTAATTTTATATCACTGACAAAACCCCCCTCACTTTCCATATCTGTAGAAATATTTCCAAAAATAAAGACAGAGTCAAAGAAAAGTGAGTTTACACCATGATTGGATACAGAAATTAAGGTCTTGGGAAAAACATGTTGGGTGTTCCTTTTCAAGATACTTAATGCTAAACCATTCACTCAGTCTATGGGCAACTATTGTCAGATCATACAAATATTTTTGGTAAAGAAGTATCAGAAAAATAATGAAAAAATAAAGGAAAAGACTTTAAAAGTAGGAGCAAATGGAAAAGATTTTATTGCAACAAGAGTACACCATTCTGGAAAATGCAGGGAAGTCATTCATACAGAAAAGCTATTTATAGAATTTAGGGTCATAAATGTATTATTAAATATAATTCAGACACCTTAAAATATGACAAAAGTCATATAAAATATCACTATAATAGCATCCTGTCCCTTTTATAATTTCATTTTCTTTTGGCAGAATATGCATGCATGTTTATTAGAGATGCATTGATACAATATTTTGATCTTATTACATCTTATATACTTCATAGTGTTTACATAGCCATGATGATAAAAATCATAAGCATATGGCTAAATCTTACACAGCTCTTTTCAGCTCCAAAACAACTTTCAAGTTAAATATAATTAACTCCACTATGTACACAAGAGGACATTTTGAGTTTATGAGTTTCAGTCATTGGCTCAAGGTCTCGTGATTAGGACATATTAAATCTAGAATTCAAAGACTAGAAACATCTATACAATGTGTTCTTCAATGTAAATTCTTCCTTTTTTTCAATATGTCCTTTATAAGCTTATTTTTGCAAACCTATTTCTCTACTGTTAAAAGAATGATTGCTTCCTATCATCCTATTCAAGAAACCACATTGCCTTGAACATGTTCCTATATGCTACTGGTTTTCTATTATGTTTTTGTCTCTTAATTATGTGGTTGTATTCTGAGAAATACATCATTAGATGATCTTGCTACTATATTCCCACCAGAGACTATAATTACCCAAACCCCAATGGCACTACCTACACCACACCTAGGATAAATAGTAGAGTCTTTTGGGATTACCATCCTATATGTGGTTCTTTGTTCTTCACCTAAATATCGTTAAGCAAAGCATGACTACATTTCCTTGTAACCAGTAATTGGAAGAGGTAATATTGAGACAAAAATGTATAAACTTAATTCACATAAATTTTGATCATGTCCTATTTACTAAATGCAACTATTAATCCAAAACCTTGTCAATATAGAATCTGGTATGTGTGTGTGCACATCACACATGCATTTCTAGAGGAGTCACTATGAAAAAGAATCTCATTATTTCTTAATCATTTGTAGAGTTGAACATTTTTAAAATGTTTAAAGGAATTTATTTCCTTTTTTTTTTAATTAATAAATTTTATTTTTATATTCCCCATACAATTGCAATCCCCCCATTCCTTATTTTGCACATAACCTCTCTCCATGATCTGATTCTGTTATTTATAATGAATTAATTTATATTTGTGATAAAATTTACTAGCTTGAGTGACAGCAAAATTACATTCCTAGTCAGGCCAATAATCATGTAGAGTTACAACAGTGTTCAGCATATGCAAAGAAAAACTAGATATTAAATTTGGCCTGAACATTGTCAATGAAAAGTCTTGGGATAGTTGCCAGAGGTCATCGGTAGGAGATTTGATTAGAAATGGTCATGACAGTCAGACTATGATTCTTCATGTGAGTGCAGATTTGAGCTTCTGAATAGCTGGATTAGGTTTCACACCTTACTGGCCTATTATAGACACAATTAAAGTTCAGATCTTAACTGTTGAATCTCACTTCTTTGTGGAAGATAACTGGTTCTAGATGAGAATATAAATGGGAGAGTCCCATATAAATGGGACCATAGATCATGTGGATTTTGTGAAATTGAGCGGAAAACACATCTTTGTTCTAATCTCCTGCTAAAATTTAGTGTTGCACCAATTAAGTTAATTTAAACACTAACTCAGTCATAATATCTATACCCATGACCGTATTATAAAATAAGTTATTTTCATTTCATGTTCAGGTGTGCCAAATATTTCAAAACATGCGTTGTTCTTTCTTGTAGTAATGATATAGCCCAACACTAGGTTTTGTTTTTCAATAAATATTAGAAATTACATGTATGCTTCATTATGGTGTGTTTTAAATATTGATACATTGAGTTTAGATGTATTTGTTATATTTAAAATTCTAACTATTTAATTTAATTGTGTGAGAGTATCTGGAGAATAAAATTACAAATATTGTGAGAAGGAGTTGGAACTCCCAAATGTTAAGAGTTCCTAAGGAAGTGTGTGACATAAATGATATTCAGACAATAAGGCTCCAACCAGGACATGAGTGTCCAGATGGTGGAATGAACACATATTATAGAGAGGGCTCAAGAGCTGATTATCTCTCACTGTATGTCTAGTCAGCTCAGTAAGATTAGAGTAGGCATTTGGGGTAGTATTTCATTTCAAAGAGACTGGATCCAATCCTATTTCATTCCTACTTCCCAAAGTCCGGACTATTTCCTGAAATTTGTTCATGTGAGGAATGATCATATTATGAATATGAATACCATGAATGCTAATGCATGACCTAGAATTTTGATAGCAATTGACTAACTATGAGATCAAGTTACTCTTCCTTAGTTGCAATTTAAAAAAAAAGATGCTTTCTTGATCTCAGGAAGAAATTTTTTCTGTCTTAACTGTAACTTTCTTGGTACTGCTTGTGTGAGGCAAGAAGTGTGAGTTGGCATGGGCCCTGCTGGGAATCCAATCTGTGTCTGTAATGTGTTATAAGCCTGTCACCCCAAATCGTTTATGGCGAGACATTCTTTGACTTATAGACATTTGTCAAGGTCATGCTGCTGTAAATGACCCTCCGTTTGTGTCTGAAAACAATCTTTTGAAAATAACTTTTCTGTGAATAGTTTTTGTTAGGCTTGAATTTTTCTAATGCTACCTGAGAAGCTAGTCACTGAATTTCAAGGACAAGAAATTAAATCAGACAAGAATTCTGACCAGAGAACAGCAGAATGTATGTGAATCAGTCTTTGACAAAATGCTCTGTACAAAATATGAATGGTGCATCCACTATGTATGGCATCAATCAGCAGAAGGCTAAAATACTTAGGAAAATATATGGAGAAAAGGAAATTGGAAATACGGCAAACATGGGCTGTTTTGTAGGTAGAAATTATAATGACTGATTATACCACATTTTTTCTTGCCAATAAATATAGAAATCTGGACCTACGGGAAACCTGAAATAATCAGTTAAGATACTCTTATGTAATGTTTTAATAATCTAGTGGTAATTAATTTTCTTACTTAGGAATATAATTGATACTGGGAACGTTAGGTCTTTTTTGTCTGGTTATATCATTTTGACAGTAACCAATTAATTCATTGAAGCCTATTAATTTCAAAGGATACTAATTGCATATGGGGAGACATGGGTTTTTGTTTTCCAGAAGCTCTCAGGCACTTGAACAACACCACTAAGAAAACAACCATTGAAATATAAGTTAGAAAAAAAAGTACCAAAATAGAAAGTAACTTAATTGATATTTACCTAACTTAACATGTTATCTTAACTTTATCCTAATAAGAGCTTTCACTCAAAATATGGGCTCACTATCCTCATGGATATTAAATAGTATAGAAGATAAGTTAAAAACAAGTATAAATATCCTCATGGGTATTACATAATACAAAAGATAAGTTAAAAGCATGTATGAAACAACATAAGCATGAATGAAACAACATAAAGGGCCAATAAACACACTTCAGTGCACATAAAGATTGGAGAATTTGAAAAACAGGGCCACATAAAAATTCCCTAAGTCACTGGACTGACCGACTTTTGGAGGCCAACCCAATGAGTCATTCAACATGTAAATACATTATTAGATCTCACAGGAGTGTGTGTGTTACCCAACATAGTGCTACCTAGGCTTTCTTTGACTTTTATTTATTTTTATTTTTTTTAAAGATTTATTTTATTTATGCATACAAGAGCTGGGATACAGACTAGAGGTGCGGGGGGTAAGAGGATTCACCAGAGACAGAGTAGGGTGCACAGCAGGCAGGCAGATTGAAATACACTGCTGAGTGGAGCAGCGGGTGAGTCAGGAGAGGTCTGCTTCACCATGTGGGTTGCTCCCTGGCTGGCCGGGGATCATACTCATGCTGCAGAGGCTGTGATTTCTTCATAGTGAGGTGCTTAACACCTTGTGCCACCAGGGAGGCCCTTTCTCGACTTTTAATTAAACATTAATCTCAAATTTGCAGTTTCATTTTGTTTTCCTTCCAAGGCTTACATATTTTGACACCCCTTGCAAAGATTTGAGGCCCTAGGCCCTGAGTCTACAATGTGATGGATGAGCCTCCAGCTGAGAACAGAGGGCTGTGTGATCACGGGGTGGCCTTTAAGCTAGGCTGAGAATTCTGAGATTCCAGTTGATAATGGGAAAATGGAGTTGCTAGTAGATACAAATATACTGCAGGGCAGGAAAGCTGCAAAGGCAAAGCCTCATGGATGCACATTGTGCTGGTGGGGAACTGTGTGATTCTCTATGGTTGCCAAACTATGGAGTCAACAGGCAATTGGGACATTGTTGAAAACCAAACAAGAATACTCATTATCTAAAAATTGAGTCATTTACCAATTTTCACTTGCAACACTTAATCATTGCACAATTCAGTATGATTCATAAAGATATTTTAATTAATAAAATTGCAAGCAATTATTTATCTGCAAAATAGTCTTATTAGCTGCATTTAAAGATATGTAGGGAATTAGTGTTTCCCAAATATGGTCCAATCTTACTTTTCTTACAAGTTAAAATGCATTTTAGACTTTGAAATCAATGATGCTATATTGGAATAGGGTTGTTTCTTTACAAGATTATTTTACATTTGAAAAGTTTCAATATAGGGCCTCCCCGGTGGCACAGTGGTTGAGCGCTGGGTTGCGAAGCTGCCCTCAGCCTCTGCAGCACCAGTTCGATTCCCGGCTTCTCACTGGCCACCGGAGGAACGTCCCACATGGCACGCAGACCTCTCCTGCCGCCCGCTGCTCCCCTCAGCAGTGTACTTTGGTCCTTCTGCCTGCTCTGCTCCCTGCTCTGGCTCTGGTGAATTCTCTCACCCTCCCACTCTTCTGACTGTACCCAGTGCTTGTATAAATAAAATAAATAAATAAACAAATAAACAAATAAATAAATCTTTAAAAAAAAGAAAAAGAAAAGTTTCAATATATTAGTTACAAAAATGACTCATTCTTTATTGAATTAGTCTTTTTCTTCTTTCATGTCCTCCACAACATTCATTTCATGTACACAACACGTGTCCAATATTGTGCTTTAAGTGTTACGAAAATAATAATCCATAGAGAGGTGTGTTGTTAATTGGCTCATTAAGTAATGAGGGGATCACCATGTTAAAATAACTAATGCTGTTCTCAGGAACAGTCACCTATGACAATACAGCTAGTGATGTGATGGATGCCCTTTGGTTGGTGGCTGGAGAAAATATTGTTTTGGAAAGATTTCATAGATTCAACTATGGATGACAGGATATTGAAAACACTGCCAAACATTCATTCTACTATGGAATTAAATTTTCTTCAAAATAGCACAAACCTAATATATTTTCCAACTTGTCACTACTGTACATACACTGATTTGTAAAAATGAGGAAATATGTGAATATTCCGCCACCACATTCCCTTGGGTGCCACTTTCTCTAGCCAATTTTAATTATTCAAGTTGTACATTACGTGTTTTTTGAAATTTTTTAATTCTTTAAGTTTTATTTTCTGCAGTACATGGATGCATTGTTTGATAAGAATATCCATATCTCTAAAATAATTTTTTTCAGAATAATGGTAATTTTTAATTATATTACCAGTGTTTTTAAATATCAAGCAGTTCTCAGGCACTACACTGTATATAACATTTTGTGTGATCATTCCATGTAGGTTTTACGATGGAGTAAGTGGGTCCACTCTTGTGCATTTTAGAAAGTTTGTCTAATGTATATGTTTAGAACATCAGCTTGGACCCAGTCCTGGCTCTCCTACTGTGCTCTTTTATGACCTTGAACAAACTTGCTAACCTCCCGTGTCTCAGAATTCTCAGCTGTAGAATGGGAGTAGAATGAATGGTATCTCCCATGCAAGCTTGTCAAGAGTATGGAATGAATAAAAACGTGTTTAGATACTTCTTATCAAAGAGGAAGTATTCAATAACACTATAATTTAGCTTTTGTTTATTTTTGGTTAAAAACAAGAGAGTGTTTTAGAAAAACACAAATTTATATGTACAACTTTATGTAATTCGTTTATTCCATTCCTCAAAATATCTAACTCAATACATTGCTGACCTCTGTAGTTATGTCTACCTTCTCCCTACTTTTAAATTTCATTTATTTTCATTTAAAATGAGTTTATTTATGTGCCCCTTAATCTACTTAGCATTTTTTTTTGCACCCTGAATAGGATTTCTCCCTAAATTTACAGAATATATTGCAGGTAAGAATGGTGTTTTAAAATTCAGTAACACATATTGATAGTTTTCTCATGTCATACATATTAGAGCTACTTATTACACCTTCAAACTAAGGTAAAACTAGTCATGATGAACAAAATACATCAAATGCCTTGGTCTTAGATTAGACATGAGAAACTCGAGACAATAGTTTTCCTCCTTCATGTTAGAGGATACAATTATTTGAGAATATTCTGATGTCAATTACACATCTCTGTGTGGTGTGACCAGCTTACAGTTTTTTCTATTCGGTCAAAAGTAAAAAGGTGCCAAAATATTAATGGAAATAGTTTTTTAAAAATGAGGTTTGTATCACACAAATGTCTAACATAAGCTTGGGGCCAATTTTAATTTCACTTCAGGTATAAATCACCAACATCAGGACACAAGCATTTCCTGGAAGGATACCTCAAATTATAAACTTGTGATTGGTTCTACTTACTTTAGCACGGATAATTGCATACATATTCATGCATTTTAAAGTAGCTTTAAAAAAATTCTATGTCATCTGAATCATCATTTACAAAAAAGGTATCTTCTAGATTAAAACCACCTGTGGGAAGGAGGGGAATCTGGAATGCTGCTTATTATTTAGATGTCTTATTTACCTTTTTTTTTATATCTCACTTTACTCATTAACTGACATTTTCAAGATGAAAACTTCAGAATGATTAATCCACTCTCCATTGCATTCCATTCCTGATATTTTAAAAGTATACAGAAAATTATAAATTGTCTTCAATTTTATTTAATGTGTGATATATTTTGAAAAAAATTTCATTTTAGCTTTATTTCTTTTGTTGTATAAACAGCTCATCCTTTATACTGGGAAATAATATTTTTTTCATTATATTATTCTAAATCATTGAATTTAACATTAGATTTCAGACCAGAATTTCAGCTTGAGAAACAACTCACTATATTTTTAAGAAACTGGATGTTGGTATTATGACATTCACTAATAGTTTAAACTGATTGTTTATTTAATCCAAGGGCAATCTGTATATTGTATAACATAAGAAAAGTTGTCAGAAAAAAAAGCAAATTATGACATGAGGCATCTGCTAAATCCACCCCCCCAGCCATGATATTATTCAAGTTGAAAATAAACAAAATATTTAACAATCTATTGAAGAAAGGAAAGAGAACTCAAACAGAGCAACATGAAAGACTAAACTAGTATGTACAATCCATCTCTTGCTAAAAATACATAGAACTTGCCAGATAAAATATAACACATAAAACTCTAAATATATAGTCAAGTTCAAAAGGCATAAAAATGCCCCTGTGGCAGGAAGAAAAAGATCAATCAAAGCTGCCCATGGACTTCAGAAGTCCCAGAGTTTCTAAGGACTGGAAACTCACTGCATCCCCTCCCTACCCACACACGAGGTCTGGAGAAGTAGCCTGGGCTTTTCCCCACCTCCAGCAACACGCTGGGAACTTTGAAGTATTTCCTCTTGCCCCCAACTCCCTGTCCATGCTATAATGACATGGCAATTTAATAATTTTATCTAAGTGAACTGAAGATATGAAAAATTTTAGAGCCTATTTAGACTATTTTCCATTCCTAGGTGTTGGATATTTGCTTCGTTATTTTTCCCTAACTTTGAAAATAGATAAATCTTGTTTCTCGAGCGTTTTGTATTATCAGTATAGGATGAATTTTGTCCTCCCAAAATTCTTACGTTGAAACTGTAATCCCAACGCTTCATTATGTTACTGCATTTGTCGACAGGGGCTTTAAGAGATAGTTACATTAAAACAAAGCCTTGAGGGGGCCAATCCAGTCCAACTGGTGTCCTGATGAGGAGAGGCGCCTGGGTATACACAGACGCCAGGAGTGTGAGAGAACAGAAGAAAGACCTGGGGAGGACAGGCTTGTCTGCAAAGCAGGCAGGAAACTTTCAGAAGAAACAAACTCTGCCCACCTGTTGAAGTCAGACTTATCATCTCCAGAACATGGCAAAATAAGTTCCTGTTATTTAAACCCCAATACTACAGCATTTTGCTGTAACAACTATGGTAATCTAGTGAAATTACCTAAATGAGAGCCTTCCTGGTGGCGCAGGGGGTTGAGAAACAGCACTATGATGCTGTCCGCAACCACTGTAGTACAAGTTTGATCTCCTGCCAGGGAGCTACCCACATGGCTCAGCATACCTCTCCTGTCTGGCCAACTGCTCCCCTCAGAGGTGTGTTTTGGGAGGTCCGCATGTTCTGCTCCCCACTCTGTCGCTGGTGAATCCTCTCACCCTCTGCATCTTTGGCCTGTCCTCCAACTCTTGTATGCATAAATAAATAAATTGCTTTAAAAAATTACCGGGCCTCCCTGGTGGCGCAAGGGGTTAGGCAAAGCACTATGAAGCTATCTGCAGCCTCTGCAGCACGAGTTGGATCTCTGGCTGGCCAAGGAGCTACCCACATGGCGTTGCAGACTTCCCCTGTCTTGCCTGCTGCTCCCCTCAGCAGTATATCTCAGTGGATCCACCTGTTCTGCTCCCCACTCTGTCTCTGGTGAATCCTCTCACTCCTTGCTCCTCTGGCCTGTACCTCTGTTCCTGTATGAATACATAAATCTTTTTTTAAAAAAGAAAATGACCATGAATTTTGCAAAAGACATACTTTTTACAATTGCTTTATTAGTGCAAGGCCATATTATCAGGGTTGTTTTAGAATACAAAATATTTTCACATATCTCTGGTCCTGCCTCACCTCAAACAGTTAATAAACAATGGCCATTCTGACTACAGGGGAAGGATGAGACCAGAAAATACTGCTTATAGTTATGGAAATTTTACATGCATAACCTCATTAAGTCAGTCTTATCATGACTATCATGCAACTGGTATATTTCCATTCGATCAAATCTTAGAACTTTTTCTTTATATTTATTACAGAAAGAAGAAAAGGTCACATTGATAGAACTAATCTTTTATCTCCATTTCTCAGGTTGTGCCAGGAAAGACTCCAAAATATGTTGCCTCACTTTGTTTTTTATAAGTAAAGTAGGAAGACTGATGAGCTTGTTGCCTTGTCCTTACTGTACCTGCTCATATATCTTCCTCCCACTCAAAGTCAAACTTAAAAGGTGAGGAAAAAACAATCTATTGTGGTGAGCCATTCCATCTTTTTTTTATTATTTAAGTTGTATAAAGTCAAACCAGTGAAGTGGTATAATAATAAATATTTGCCCAAAATATTGATTTGAGACTTTTAAAGTCGATATAAACTCTTGAAGTTAGGGCCACAGTGGCAAATTCCTAGGGTCTCAATGAGGAAAAGATGATGGTTGGTGATATTTGTTGATGATTTATGAGGACCAACACTACATTGGAAACATTATATTATTAGTTCATCTATTTCTCATTATAGTAGGAATTAAACAATAAATAACAAGGTATTATAATATGCCAAGTATATCACACAGTTTTTATTGAAGTATTTATTGGGGCACAAGGATGTGGTATTTTTTAAAGCATTATTTTATTTATTTTTGCATACAAGAATTGGGGTACAGACCAGAGATGCAGGGGGCTGAGAGGATCCACCAGAGACAGAGTGGGTAATAGAACAGGCTGATCTACTGAAATACACTGCTGAGGGGAGCAGCAGGCAAGACAGGAGAGGTCTGCTATGCCCTGGGGGGAAGCTCCCTGCCTGGGGACCAAACTCAGGCTGCATTGGCTAGTGATAGCTTGGTAGCACTGAGACTTAACCCCTGTGCCACCAGGGGGGCCCTGGATATGGGATTTTAAATGAAAAGAGTGAAAGAAAAATCCCTTTGAATATTTCCAAGGTAATTTTAACAATCCAAATCATAACAAAATAAATATTACATATTTATCATTCAATTTCATTGAACTTTTCATCTAATTAAAAAGAAATTTCCCACATAGTCTTACATTTTTACTCTTCAGAACTAACACCAAAATTAACTGATAAGATTTACTGAAAACAAAGTCTTTCTGAAATCTATTTTAGACTTTACACTAAGAATAACAAGTTTTTAAGTGATTAGATTTTCTGGTATTACATTAAACACAAATATAAATGTAAGTGTGTCAAACATCTGTTTTACTATTTTTTGTTACTCAGGCAAACACCCACCTTTATTCATGTGCATGTTAATATTATTTATTGCATATCCCTATAAAGGCAACCCACACACAGTGTGTGTGGATCTGTATGATGAAGCATATGGAACACTCAAATTAGAGTCTTTTTGTCTAGAGAAAAAAATATGAAATACTCTAATAAGAATCTTTTAGTGTAGATTTTATCATCTCACTATCCCAAAGTGAATTTATCTAATAAATTGGAATAAAAATCAGAAAGTTTTATACATTGGTGATTTTCATTTCTGGAATTCAGTTTTAGGTACTTTTTGAAAATAAGATATAATCTAATCAACTAGAGTTAGATTTTATTATGGCATATTGCATGATATCCAATGTGAAGGAATCACTTAAGAATGTTTTTATTTTATCTCAGTAAAAGTAAAATTACCACTAACTTCTGGGTCCTAATGTCCTGCAGTATCTCACAATGAAAACTTCCCTTTGAAAAAAAAAAATGAGTCCACTAATCTTTAAATTTTTAGTGAGCACAATTATGTTAAAATGGAAAAAAATACAAGCATTACTTTAGCTATTAGAGAATAGTATTTTATATAATCGTAACAGTATAATGTATTTACAGTTAGTTTTTGATCATAGAAATTGATTCTAGAGGTCTGCGTCAAGAAAAAAAATATTCATTCCTAGATCTGGAATTAAGGCTGAAGAGTATTTCCAATGTAAGCAATTTAAAAACATTATTTTACTCCTTCACCTCTATAAATGTAAAATCAGCAGCAGTAGTTGATAAAGGGGTGTGTCTTAAGTTTGAATACTAATATTTGAAACATGCGTGAAGAAAGAACAAACTCACTCATGATTTGAGTAACTGAAAAGGCAAGATGAGATTCTTTTCACTGTGTGGCTTCTATTGGAGCAGTAGAAAGAACTAAACAGATCAGAATTCCTGTGGCTGGTGATCAAGATGTGACTTTAAACAGAAGTTGTTTGAAGACATGGAAAAGTCAAACAGGATAAAGAGAACCCCGCATCTAGGTATCCTCCCATTTGTATTTTTTCAGCATGAAAAAGAACATAGTAGATGCCTTCAGTACTTAAAATTAACATGTGTCATACTGAAATATAGAAAACTGTAAGAGGATCATTTTTTTTCAGATCTTCAATATGACAACAACTAGTCTTAGATTGATCAAAGAATTTGGACCATATCCATTCCTTTTAGTCATTATCTAATTAATCAAGCTTTCAGTGTTCTGAAATTGAATCATTTCAAAAAGCATTATTCCACTCTGTCATTTGAATAATTTCCCTCATCCAATAAAGTATTAGTGGGATCTCTGGACAATGCAGAATTAAAGGAAGGATTCTGGATGTGGTTGATAAAAGAATGTGTCTTAAATTTGAATACGAACATTTAAGGTATGGAAGAACAAAGATAAATTGGTCCAAATACAGTCAGTAGATATGGTTATCAGCTCAGAAATGTTTTGATTTAACATTATATGGTATATGATATCTGATTTGGCATAAACATTGGTGTCAAAAGAAGCATTAGCACTTGTAATAATCCATGTTATTAATGGAAGATTTATAATCTGAAATGCATCACATAGGTGATGAGAACAGAAAGATTTGTTCACTCACAATAAACAGAAATAACCATTCACTCTGCAAAAGAACATTAACACTAGCCATGTTGCCTCTGAGAAAATAGAAAACAATAATAATCATATTTACTTAGTGATTATGATGTACCAGGTGCTGCATGAACACATTATTTAAATTTCAGAATAATCCCATGGGCAAGGTTATAAATATTATGTCTGGATGAGAAAATAGAGGCAAACAAAGATTAAATTACTTGCTCAAGATTGGGGAACTAAGATATATAGTCAGAATTCAAATGCAAGAATTCAGTTTGCAGTATTTGCAATCTTATTTGATCTCTATGCTCCCTTAACCTACTTGTACTGCCTGATGAAATAGCAGACTGACCCCAATAACTTCCACTTGGATAACAGAGTTTGAAAAAACTTTCCCATCATAGCCATCTTGCAAGTTCCTCTGTACAATAACCTGTATTCCTCCATCAAATATACACCCAGTGGCAGGCAAACTGACTCTAGTTGAGCTAGTTCCTCTGTTGTCACTAACCACTCAATAGGCAGATTCTAGAACCTTCTTCACTCTCTTCTAGAGTTAACTTGAACATGAAATTCCTTTTTTAAGATTTATTTATTTATTTATTTATTTATCATATAGGCATACAAGAACTGGGGTATATGCCAGATGTGTGGGGGTGAGAGGATTCATCAGAGAAAGTGGGGAGCAGAACAGCTGGATCTACTGAAATACCCTGCTGAGGGGATCAGCAGGTGAGACAGGAGAGGTCTGCTGTGCCATGTGGGTCACCTCCCTGGCCTGGGATCAAACTCAAGCCGCAGTGACTGTGAATAGCACTGCATCTTAACCCCTTGTGCACCAGGGAGGACCAAGAAATTCCTGACTTGTTTGGTAGAAATCTTGCATCAGTAAACATATCTTGGGAAGGTGTTGTGGCAAGGGCAGGCCACATTGCCCAGAGATTTCTTCTCTGAGTCCCATGGTACTCTCTGCCTTGGCCAAGTGATTTTCACAATAGACAGATGCTATGATAAAATACTCAAAAGAGGCAGACACATCTGGAGATCCCTCCATACTGTGGACATGAGTGAGCAGCCACACCAGGTTCACTGGACATTAAAACTTACCGAAGTGGGGCCTCCCTGGTGGCACAGGGGTTAAAGACAGCACTATTAAGGTATTGGTAGCCACTGCAGCATGAGTTCAATCCTCCGCCAACCAGTGAACAACCCTCATGGTGCAGCAGACCTCTCCTGTGTCACCACTGCTCCCCTCAGCAGTGTACTTCAGTAGATCTTCCTGTTCTGCTCCCCACTTTCTCTGGTGAATCCTGTCACACACACCCCCACACCTCTGACTTACACCCCAGTTCTTGGATGCATAAATAAATAAATCTTAAAAAAATACTTACCGGAGTGACCTCACTGAGCTAGAGACAGATTTTCTTCTTAGGGGAAAAAGGCGCAAACAGATGAGAGAACAACTGTTGACTAAACTGAGAGATAGTCAATGAAGAGATAGCATGATAATCCTTGCTAAAAGGATGTAATATCTTATTACTATAAATAAAACCAAAATAAATGGCCACAGACATCAGGAATGCACAAGCCAGGTTACTTTTCATGAAGTTGAACACAGCTAAGTAGTAAGGCCAGTGCACATTCTGGTCAGACACCCTTTGAGCATTGTTGATTTTGCCGCTGCTTTACCTTCTAATGCATATTCTTGGCTCTAACACCTGGCCTATGTACTGAACCTGTGTCAGCCAGAAGGCTGGGGAAATGAATCAAATAAATTAGACATGTAGACAATGTTCAAATGAGTATCTAACTTTCCCTTCCTGCGAAATGCTGAGTTACACAAATGACAAGACACAAATCACCTGACTGCTGAAAGAGAAGTAGGAGAGTGTAAGACATTTTAGAAATCTTTCAAGTCATAACTTTATGTTAGTCAGATTTTAGCACTTGAAATAATAAATTCCTGTTACCTGAAAATCACCTATGAAGAATATTTGCTTTCTTAATATAATACACAATTACCCAATGGTATCTTCTTTCTAGTTTTGATTTTAACACACATAATTCTGGAGGGGTTGTGAGGCACATTTCACATCCCCTGGTATGTCTGTATTTCCTGGCCTACTTTTAAAGACTAAATAATTTTGCTTTTCGTGGAACAGAGGAGAAGGTAGCTGTATGGGTCATTATTTAATGAGACCAGAGTAAGCTAAAACTAGAGCAAAATATATGTAGGAACATCTTTCAAATCTCTTTGAAAGCGTTTATAAGTTCTTCGGATATATCTCTAAGGATTCTAAACAGTACATTACAGATTAAATTTTCTAAATAATTTGCACTTTAAAGATTCCAGTCTTTGCTAAATAAAATAGCTAGCAGATATGCAACTATACATATGGAAGTTTTAGATATCTATATATACATAGATATCTCATCCATATTACACATATTTTCATATCTACAACATGCATAAATGTTATCTTTACTTAAACATTGATAATGCTTTCAGAACACACACATAAACACACACACATTTTGGAAGTTCAGCTAAAAGCTGAAAACTGAAAAGGCATAAAATCCAAATAGGATATATCAGATTTAGTGAATATTTTCGTTTCTGGAAGTATTATATCTCGCTTCACATATCACTCTCAGTAGATTTTAGGCTCAAATTATGTAGAAATTCACCTTGCTAAAATTGTATGTAGCAATCTGTGATGTTATATTATTTTATCTAGAAAGTTATTTTTATTTTTTTTTTAAGTTGTCATTGTTTATATACTTTTTTTTATCTTACAGTTTATTTATTTATTTTTTTTTAATCTTAAATTTTATTTTTATATTCCCCCATACAATTGCTATTTTAAATAATTTTCTTTTTGTCCTATTAATTTCCTATGGACCAACAGAAGTGTTAATTTAATTTGGATGGTAAGTTACTGCAATTTATTCTATGATATTGAAGTATAAGAAGCAAATCTTTATTATAGACTGTATTAATTTAGCATGATATACTTTAAATATAAAGTACAGAGAGAAAATATGTTGATTACAAACCATTAATTCCTAAAGGACATCATTTTGATTATGAATTTCATCACAAAACAAAGTCACAAATTTGTAGGGTCTTGTTACATACATTGCACACACTAATTTTAAATCTATGAAAAGTTATGAAAATGTGATACTGTAGAAAGGAAAGTTACAGTAAAAGAAAACTTGTAAGGAATGAACAGTCATTTATCACCTAATAGTCAATATTTTGCAAAAGCAGGAAATAATAAAATGTGGGTCTTGGACCAAGGCCAATTAATTTCAATGCTTAACTCTATTACTGGTAACTGACATATATGTGACTTCTCCAAGAGACTTATTTGTAAAGTAGGCATAATAAAACAGGCTTCCTGGACATCAAAAACTACCTCTTATATTTGTTTGTACTTATTGCCATTGTGTCTTATCTGGTTTGGAATATTTGAACTAGATTTTTAAAGAGAGAATTATTAGTAATTATTGCAATAAAATAATTTAGAAGTTCACCCCTTTGCACGAATTGCAAATTCTACACAGGCTTATCTCATGTTCTTGAGAACATGTTCCAATACAGTTCTCACGTAGACCCACAGATAAACGTGGTGACCCATAGCAACCCACGGCTCTTTTCCTGATCCTTTCTAAATGTTATGCATTGTAAAAGATCCTATCGAGGGAGGACACTGCTGACAAAACAATATACACTCTAAAAGGCAATTCTTCCAGTGATGGTGAACTGGTATTTGATGTGGACAGGTTTGGTGGAACTCAATAATTATCCACTTATAAAATAGTCTCCACTGCTTCTTCCATTTTGAGTAGAACTAATATTTTACAAGTGGATAAATAATTCTCCACTTATAAAATAATAGAGAAAAATGTGTGCATTTCATACCCATCATAACTGTTATTTTAAAAATTGTAAAAATTTCAGTGTTCTTGAAAAAGAAAAGAAAAATCATTGGCCATGGTTACAGGAATAATATCTTGCTCTAAGACTTATAAAATAAGGAAAAAAGGGAAGAATTATAAGCCATGTGTATTTGTTCTTTGTTATTAACAGCTGAACCTAATAATTACATATGCACTACACATATAAAACTTCATGTTTATGAATGACCACACTGAAGGAAGCCATGAATTTTTCCAATATTTTAATTACATGGTCCTTGACAATTAGTTTATTCACTAGCTTTTGCAAGAGATTACTGAGTTTCATTCCCTCATAGAAAAGTGTGAAAATCAATAATTATTTCAGGGTGTTATGAGAACTAACAAATGTTTATTACCCTGTTGAACATTCAAGTGATCTACACTAAATATTTGTTGAATGAATGGATTAACATCATATAGAATTATGTAAACCCTGTATTGAACTGCATTAGAAAGAAAAAAAAATTCTTGTTTTCAAAATGTTTATCTTCATATTCAAGACAATTTTCAGTTGTAAAGACTTCCTATTCTATTATTTGCTTTTTCTCCCACTTCATGCTTAAAATGTGGGGTTTATAAGGCTGCCAGGTTCTTCACTCACTGATTACTTACTGAGGACCCCTGTGTAGGAAGCTCTCTTCTTGGTTCTCAGGGTGAAGAAGAAAAGTAGGTGAAATTCCGTCCTCATAGGGATATGAGCCCTTATATGTGTGGGCATGTAAGGAAAAAGCACTTATATCTCAACCTAGAATCATATATACACATTTATGTTTCCCTTGTAATTACATTTATCTAT
>NW_023601442.1:0-19790 GCF_014898055.3 Talpa occidentalis | reverse complement strand
GAGTTACAAAGTTTGATGGGCAGAGGGTGGGTTCTGTAGCCTCTCCGCAGGGCAGGAGTAAGTTTATAACACGACATTAGAATTGGAGCACGTTTGTGCGGAAAAGACCTTAGAGAGCATCAAATGCATTCTTTTCATTTTACAGATGAGTAAACTGAAGCCAAGGAGAGAATTTGAGTTTATTGGGATCACAGTTAGCAGCACAGCTGAGAACCCAAGAGTCTTCTATCCAGGACAGCATTTCCATTACAGCATGTTGCTGCTCTTTCATCAAATTGGTATAGACTTTAACAATGGAAAGGTAACATAATTATTAAGAAAAGTAGTTTGTGTTTTTACCCTATGATAAATACTGCTACGTTGATGCTGAATTTTTATATGCTATTGTCTATATATTTATCCTTAGTCTTGGGGTTTGTTACATTGGGATGCAGGCAAAGAGAGATCCTATTGTTTTATTCCATAATATTTTATATATTACTGTTAATTACGCACCTTTCTGTTCTTTGCTCTTGAAAACTTAGGCATCCACACTATGCCAAGATTCTCCAAGCCAGAAATCACATCATTCTTCATTTTATGACAATCCTAATTTCCTCTTGACTGACCATTGCTCAGATTTCAGGAATGCAAATAAAATTGCTTACACTTTTTTTAACGATAAATCTATCCATTCTATCTACATATTCTTTGGTTAACACTTCTAGTGCCACTTACAGAAAACCTTTAACCTTTGGCTGCCTTTTCATTGAGTGAAACACATGAAATGTTTTTCACATATGCCAGTTTAACTTCTTTATGATGGCAGAGATAATTGTTTTGGCCTCAGGGAAAGAATGTGCTTTCCTCTGCAAATGATGGCTGTAGAACCTGCTAGGTAAAAAATGAACTAGTTGTGAAGACTTAGGTTTCTTTATCTTATCAATTATTGAAGAAAGTATTCTCCTTAGCACAAGGAGAATACTAAAAATGTCAAGATAAAATAATGGGAAATGAAGTTGAGGGTAAGAACTGGTAAACAAACTTGAAGTCAACAAGCTCTTTAATAAATGAAAAAGGGATGTGTTAACTCATTTACATCGTATTGGTGAAGTTATTTCTTTTTTAAAACAATAAAAATTGAATTTTATGATCAGAAGGAAAGTTGTGTCAAGTATATTATTTAAGAAATTATATCCATTTCTTCCTGGAGAAATAAATGTATCTGACTGTTTAATGTCAATGAGAATAACCAAAGTTATTGCACAGAATCAAAAGTATATAAGCCACATGCCATGTACATTTATGCTCAAATATCATTAAAAAACACTGTTCATGGACCTCCTGATGGTGCGAGGGGTTAAGATGCAACATATGAAGCTATCAGCAGCCACTGCAACATGAGTTCAATCCCCGGCCAAGGAGATACCCACATGGTGCAGCAGACCTCTACTGACTCGCCCACTGCTCCCTCAGCAGTGCATTTCAGTCAACCTGCCTGTTCTGTCCCCACCCTGTGTCTGGTGAATCCTCTCACCCCACACCTCTGGCCTATGTCCCAGTTCTTGTATGTATAAATAAATAAATCTTTTTTTAAAAAAATACACTGTTCACTAAAAAAAATAAAATATGTCTAAACACTAGGCTTATCAGAATTTTTTGTTTGGGCACGAGGAAAACATGACCATTCTTTCTCATTTTTAGTGAGGATGATATAAAGATAAGGGCTTCATATCTTTGTCATTTCTGATTTGTGCTATCAAACCAAGAGAAATAGTAAAACAGGAAAGGGGAAAATCACTAGTATCTATTGCTATCATACAAGTGTGATTTTCTAAGACTGTTAAATTTTCAAAATCATAGTAAAAACTACTAGATAACTAATTTGCAGTTTCTATGAGCAAACTTTGAAGGCCTACTATGAGCCAACATTGTTATATATGTTGTCTTAAATTAGTCTTGAATAGGGAAGAATGGATAATACCAGTTAACATCTATTGAACAGTATTTATTTAAGACAAAGATGTGCTTATTTCTAGCCTTCATGATGTAATCAAATTCCCACTGCAACCCTAAGAGGGAAGTGATATTTGATTCCCATTTATGGATGAGGAGATAGAGATTCAAAGTTAATAGTAAATAGGTCCAATAAATAACATGTTCCTTTCCTCTTCATTGCTTTCTTACTACCTTGAGCAGATTAAAGTCCTTTGGGGGCAAGAACACCAGAAGAGTGTTTCCAAAATCAGAATATTCCCTGAGCAATGACTGTGCCCCACTGAAAGAAAATTCAAGGCGGAGGACTAAATTCATTTGGAATCTCCTGGATGATATCTCTAGGTATGCAAATTTGCAGTCTTCATTTAAAGAAGAGTGCTCTTCATATAGCTTGATTTGACCTCGAAATATGCTGTCTACATGTCAACCACTAGCAACCAGAGGCAAATACTGAAACAGGGCTAGCCTGAAGTTAATGTTCGGTATGTAGAAAAATATTATAAAATAACCCTCTATATAAATATCTTAGTACTAAAAATTATAAAATATCTCAGTATAATTATCAATTTGATTACATGTTGAAATAATAATATTCGGCTGCATGTAATTGAACATTCCATTATAATTACTTTTGAAATGGTTTCTAGTGGCTACTAGAAAATTTAAATTATATGCATGGCCCACATCATTGTATTTCCACTGCACAGTGTTGATCTAAAGTGCTTTCTTTTAAGCTTCTGCTTTTAGGAGAGATTTAGTGAGCTATACCCCTGTCTGTTCCTTTATAATGACTTTATAAAAGATCCAGTTTCTTCTGCTGTTAAGAAAGTGAAAAACTACCACTTTCCTTGCCCATCTTATAGTCTCCTATTTATTTATCTATTTATCTATCTTATATTAATTAGCATTAATCCATTATGACAAAGATAAATGTAACAGTAATTTTAGAATGATAATACAGAGGGCAGTGTAGAAAATATGCTCCTCCTTTAACATACATAGAGATGCATACACACACACACTATCAGTATATGAGAGGAAATCAGATTTTTTGGGGTGGCTGCTGAATAGGCAAGAAAACCTGTTTAGTTTGTCTAAATTTGGTAGCAGATATTAGGTAGGACATTTTAGTTCTGGATATCATCAAAGGTGGATCCAAAGTTTTCAACAAATTCATACTGAGATGGACTGATTTGTTTCTTCAAAGAAATTACAAAAGCAAAATACTTCCCTCTCATTAATGGGGGGTCAAGATCTCATAATGAGGCTTAATTGAGAAGTCTAGGATGAGTTGAGAAACTAGGAGGGAATCATATAACAACTGCTGAGATGAAAACTATAAAAATTAATTAAATGTAGAAACGAGAGGTACAATATCATCAAAAGTTTTGAAGTGAAATATATTAACGCTGCTAATGAAACAACTGGAAAACAGTCAATTACCAAGAAAGAAAAGGAAGTTTAAAAACATAAAAGACTTTGGTGAAAAGATAAAATCACTTGGCAAAAGGGACTCTTTATAGTGGTTAACTGTGGGCAATAAAGGACTAGAATAGCACAGTCTAGATGATCAGAGTTCAATTTCTGCCATTTCACTTTATTTGAAATAAGCAAATTAAAAACAAAGTAACTGTTATTAGACATCTATTTTAAATAACAACTAACTTTCAATGTATAATAAAGAATCAATACAGATTAAGAACAAATTGTATCCATTTTCTGCAGAACATTATAATGAGTCTAAACCATTACAACATATACATTTTTTAATTATTAAAAACTAAATTATATTTATCAAAATTCTAGCGCTAAATGCATTTTAAGATTTTAGAAGTGGTCATTCCATATATAATTAACTGAAGATTTTTTTTAAATTACTAAACATATGTATACTACATGTTAGTGCTGCTAAGCAGCATTCCAGTAGAAAATGTTTGTGTTCATTATCAGAGAATATGGAAAAGACAACTAAAATAATAACAACTCCTACTTCATTTTATTATTCATAATGTTGTATGAGACCTTCTTGAAGATGCTGGGAATATGGCAACAAACAAGGGGGCAATTATAAGGACAGAATGGCTCTGGAATCGGTGTGAGGAAGGACTGTATTGATTCTGGGTATACAATAAGGTAAAAGCATCAAGAATTTTGTTGATATAAGCAGGGCATTTCTAAATAGGTGTAAAGGATGCTTCCAACTATTTGTACTAAGAAAGTAAAAGAAAAGAATTTCCACTACCTGAAAGAGGAGGAATTGGAAGAAACACAATTTCGAGGGAGAGAAGAACCTCAGTTTTGGAAATGCCTTCACATATACATAGAGTTTGATGGCTAAATATGATTCTGCAGTTTGGAGGAGAGTTTCTCATTGCAAATACAAGTTTGAAAATCACCAGCTTATATAAGGTGCTTAGAAGCATGGGGATAAAACATATCATAAGTTAAGTGATCAAATAAGAATGGGCCCAGAAACTCCGCCAAAGTCTAGAGATTGGGGAGTTGAGGAGAAAACACCCACAGAAATTGAGATGGAGGGAAAATTAAAGTTAGTGTTTTGTCAGGAAGAGACAGTGCAGACAACTCCTTTGAGGAGATTTGTTGTAAACATAGAAGGGAGAGTGAGGCTACAGCTACAAAGCAAGTAGCATCAACAATTATGTTTTATGGGCCTCCCTGGTGGTGCAAGGGGTTAAGATGCAACCTATGAAGCTGTCCGCAGCCATTGCAGCACGAGTTCAATCCCCAGCCAGGGAGCTACCCACATGGTGCCAGCAGACCTCTCCTGACTTGCCAGCTGCTCCCCTCAGCAGTGTATTTCAGTCAATCTGCCTATTCTGTTCCCCACTCTGTCTCTGGTGAGTCCTCTCGGCCCCCACACCTCTGGCCTGTATCCCAGTTCTTGTATGCATAAATAATAAATCTTTTAAAAATTATGCTTTATAAGAGAGAACTAACAGCTTTATTGTAGACTGAGAGGAAATATTCAGAAGGGAAAGTGAAAAATGCTCATATTGGTAAAAGTAAGGGCAATTGCTGGCTGGGGCTCTGCAGCAACCCCAGATGAGAGGGGACTGGGTCTGTATACAAATGAAGGCATTGACTTTTATCAGTAGTGGCTATTTAATATAGCAAGAGAAAAGACAGCACACATGAATACAGAGGTTGAAAGGTGGATGGAAATATTGGTGGTATGGTGTACTAGGTTCAATTCTGATTGCTTCTATTTTTCTCGTAAACAGGAAGCAGAGTCATCAAATGAAAATAAGAATGAGAGATGTGTTGAAAGTGAGAAGGGAGAAGTATAACATGGTCATCTAACTGAAAAAGTGAACAGATTGGCGATATAATTTGAGTGCTAGAAACCTCCAAGGCTACTGTGCTTAAAGTCAAAATGCTGTGTGTAATTTTCAGCTTTAATTAACTTCAAGATAGTTTAAGCTAATCTTCACCATAGCCCTATAAGGTAGACACTATTGCTACCCCCAATCCCCATGTAGAGTTGAAGAAATTCAGGAATAAGAGGAAGTTGCTCAGCATTGGGGAATTAGTAAGGTGAGTCTCTGAATTCTAATCCTTACACAGCTTGAACCACTTATTACTACAGGCATTGCTTCTGTGAATTGTGTGTTCCATAGTTCACAAAGTATGCTGCTAGTGTAATTAGTGGCATTGTTCAAGATATAGGTGGTGGCAGAATTGGGGAAAGTTTTAAGCATAGGAAAATAAGAACTAGGGAATTAGTACAATTTTATACTTTTGTAGTGGAACGGTTGTATAAATTTTCCAGAAGTAGAAAATAGTCCTTATTCTCAATATTCATATCAAGTTGGTAGAGAGACAGGCAACTAAGCCATTACAATGTACCATGATATGTACAATAATTGATGTTCAAAGGAACTAGTGAGGAGGAGTATTCAGCATTCTTGGGGGAGGTGGGAAGAAAAAGTGTCAACAAACACTTCCCAGATGGTAAAATGGTTGGGCAGATTCTTGAGGAACGAACAGAAAGTCCTCAGGCAAAGAACAGCATGTGCGAAGGCATGAAAAAATATCACTTGTAGGGGTCTGAAGATGTTCCATCTGGGAGAAATGGTGGAAGTGTAGGAAGATTGCATGAGAAAGGTGGGCTGGGGACAGCTGGAGAGCTATTTAAAATCAGAGGGAGATGAGTGGCATGAAATGATTTGCATTTTCTGAAGGAAACACTGACTCCATTTAGAGTCTATATTGAAAAGAGAGTGGGAGGTAATATTTGAGGCAACAAGATGATTTTAGTGATTATTATAGCTGCCCAGTAATTGGGAGTGGAAGCAGCAGTTGTGAGGCTGAAGAGACAAATCCCTGACTAATAGCAACCTCTTGAAATTATGTTTCAATTTTGATCAAATTGCTTTTTTGCTATTATCCATTCTTGGTCTATCATATACCAAAAATAAATCACTACATTCTAAGTATTTTAAAGAATAAATTTTAAAAAGTGAATTGTTTAAAAGTAATATTAAAATTGTTTATCCAGGATTAGTAAGTGAAAACATATCAGGTTCCTCAATCAAATTATTACATGTGATAAATTTAGCAATCTCATTTTAAATAATGATAGACATTTGGTACAAATTCAGTCTAACAAACTTAAATGTCCCAGAAGAATTTAAATATATTAAATTAATCCTATTGGAATTAAAATATAAATATTAACACCATATTAATATACTGAGAGAAATAATGACATATAATAGCATCTTGCTTTCAATTAAATATTACAGTATAAGTATTTATATTCAGTTTCTTTGAAACTAAAGCTTAAAATTGGCATTGCTATTACAGTAAAACTTAAAAAAGTGAATTTTAGAATGTTAATAAAATCCAAGAAAATATTTCCTATGACTTTGGGGTAATATTCCTTTTGTAAAGATTCCTGAGCTGTTCTTCATGAAATTCTCTTCATTTGGTTATTAGCTAGCAGTCATTAATTTTTACCATGAAATAGTTTTTCTAGAATTCTTCTCTTCACTGTATGAAGAGGGAATAAACATTTTACAAAAGCAGAAGCTGATCAACTGAGTGAGTTCCTATTGAATACCTCAGAGCAGAACATCAAGAAGCAGGCATATGTAAAAGCAAGCTTGTCCATCCAGAATCTGACCTAAATAGCATCTTTTATTTTTTTAATTCTTGTGTTCATCACTGCATTTCAAATGAACTGCAGCATAAGTTTGATTCCCGGCCAGGGAACTAACCCACATGGCCCAGTAGACCTCTCTTGTCTCGCCTGCTGCTCCCCTCAACAGTGTATTTCAGTAAATCTGCCTGTTCTGCTTCCCACTCTGTCTCTGATGAATCTTGAATCCTCGCATACCCCTGCACCTCAGGCCTGTACCCTAGTTCTTCTATGCATAAGTAAATTAATATTTTATATATACATATAGTATATATATGTATAAAGTCTAAAGTATGCATATATGTGTATTTAAACTGGAAATTCCCACATGATCTCATTTACCCTAAATTTAAAACTCCATAATCAGACACAATTCCCCAGAACTATAAGATTCATTCCTTGAGCTTATATGATGCCAGGAATATTGAAAGGCCACTGATTGACAATTTGTACAGCATTACCTCTCAAGATGCCTCCAAGTAGCAAAAGAAAACAACCCATATTTCAGTCTTAATTTATTATCAGAAGCAAAACTATTTCTCCTGAATGATAGTTATGGAATTGGAGCTGCAAATTAATGGTCCCTAAGTGGGGATGAATAACTCAAGTTCACAGCAGTAGTTAAAATTACCACAAGGACCACAATTCAACATCATCCCCAAAGAACTGATTTCTTAAAATCTCATTTAACAACCCTAACTTTCTCTGAAAGTGATGTTTGCTCAGTAAATGGAAGTTAAAATTGAACAGTTGTATCTTTTGCTTCCATTTTTTTAGGAGTTTGATTATAGTTTGTAATAACCTAAAGACTAGAAGTCTCGATTTTAAGAGAGAAAGATGGAAAAAAGTTCACTACACATGCTGGTCAGTTTTCCTTTGGAAATATCTGATCTTATTCTGTGTCAAAGTCTATCTGTCCATGATGTTATTTTTAAACCTTGAAGAAGGAGGAAATTGATTGATCTTAAACGATTTCTAAAAACCTATTTTTCCCATACTTTGCCCATTATAAGCCACAGGGATCAACCTGCCCCCTGCTGATAAACTCCATAGTTTGAAAACACTAATCAAACAAGATAGTGAAATGATCAAAGTGTAGTAGTCTGATTCCTCCATTCAATGTACGACATATCTGTGAACTGAAGGAGAGCAGGAGATTTCAAATAAAGACTAAAAGAACTCTTTTAAAGCATTTCTTTTGTACTTGAAAATTTGTTCATTTTGAGCTATAAAAACAGGAGAGCTAAAAGCCTAATAAATTCCTTTGATCTGGACATGGCAAGTTCTTAAAAAGAAAGTCTAAATGGTTTCAGACTGTCTGCTGTTCTCTAAAAATTAAAATCCAAAAACCATCACCTCTGTCTTCCACTGTCTACCACACCACCAACATAATATGTATTCCATCCATTTTTGGAATGATTAGAATAAGTTCTAAACCTACTCAAACATTTTGACTGAGAATATAGGACTCTCTCACCTTTTTGCAGTTCCAGAGAAGGAAACTCTCATCCAGTGCCTCTCCTACACATTCAGATGAGTCACTGGAATCTTTTAGTATGAATGGAGGGAATCTACGAAGTCACATGTAAATCCTAAATATTCACTGGCAGCAAGCTGATAACTATAATTTGAGAACTAATAGATTTTAAAGTAATGAATGGAGACTGGATAAACAGGAGCACTCAAGTTCTTAAGAAAACAGCTAACTTCATTTTTTATATTTGAAATTATGTACTGTCTATTTATGTCCACATTCAGATGTGATTCACATGCTGTGCTCCAGTCTCAACCATTACTATTCAAAGTGTTTCATCTTGTAACCTGTCAGATATACCAAGTTGCAGAACTTATCCCAGATCAACTGAATCAAAGTCTGAATTTTAACAAGATTCACAGACACATATGCACATCAAACTTTGAGAAGCATTGCACTGAAACAGCTTTCACAAGATTTCATTCCACTCTACACACTGAATTTGTTAATTGGTATACATACTAAAAAATGATTTTATTGGTAACTATCTAGATCTCTGAATTAAAGGAGAAAAGAAATGAAAGTTTCTAATAGCATATATTTCTGAAATGATTATTGTTCTTGCATTTTTTATTTTTGTAGATTTTTCTGTGTGTGTGTGTGTGCATTTGTTGTACATTATAATTTAATTTTTGATTTGCTTTTTCCTTTTCAGTTAAATCAAATTCATCCCAGAATCTTTATTGATAAATTTACAAGTGTAAAGCATTTTGATACAAGTGATAAAAAGACAAGTATCCCATAGCTCAAAACCTCAAGTTTATAAAATGTTAGAAGACTAGGTAAACAAAAATTCAAATCAAATATTTAATTGGTTTGAAAACCAGGCATAAATGGTAGTGGTAGAATTTCAAAAAGTCAAGAATGTTTCCAAAAAAAAGGGATTGCATCAATAATCATGTAGTTTATAGAATTTGACATATTCAGAAGTATATAGTAAAGCATATTTTGAACATAGAGATAGAGAATTAGGGGACATCTGGACAGACCAATTGATACTATATTGCATACCTCTAATTCCAAGGTGTTCATTTGGACTTATTAAGAATTTTGGATACACTGAAAATTCTTGAGCTGAACAGTGAACTAATGAGAAATTCAATTTTGATTTCATTGTAGAGTGCCTGATTTAGATTTTTGATTTAACTTTTACTTGATCATTTATATATTCTGGTTAAATGTGTGAGATGTTTTCAGAATATCAGTGTTCCAAGGTATGGGAGAACAAAAGGCTTGAACTAGGATAGTGAAGAGGAGACGAAAAAGGAAAGGGATTTTTGGAGCAAAATGGAAGAGGTATTGGCAAGAAGAGGAGGAGGAGAGACAAATACAGTGTATTTCAACATGGGGCCCTGACCAAGCAGATCAGTATCATGTGGGAAATTGTTAGAAATTCAAAATCTGGGGCTTCGACCCTGACCTGCTAAAAATATGGAGAATGGGACACCACAGTCTGTGTTTTAATAAGCTCCTCTGGTGATCTTTATGAACTTTAAAGCTTCAGCTGGTTAGGAACATGGCTGTCAGTTTAAATTCATGATTCTTTTACTAGTTGTTTGATTTGAGGCAAGGCATTTATATCAGGTAAACTTCAAATTCCCCATTTGCAAAAGAGTTTCCACTTAATGGGACTGAAGCAGAGGCTGCAGGGAATTATACTTGTAAAGTGTTTAGTGGTGTCTGATATGCCACAAATAGTAAAACATGATAACTTATTACAAATGAAAATTAGATAAAGTTGCTCAGATTAATTACTAAAATGGATTTCTGTTTCTTATTTCAGGTGATTACAACAATGGGGGCTTGAACAAAGGTAATCAATGTGAAATGTGAAGTCCAATCTCAGGCTTCAGCCCAGACTTTCTGAACCTAAATCTGCATTTTAATAGTGCCCCAGGTTATTCACATACACACATGCATTTAGGGGGGAAAGTATCATAATCTTTCATTTCTTTTCTCTCTGACTTCATTTGCTATCACTTAATTCCATCGCTCATTCTATTTTGAACACAATGATCTCTTTGCCCAATGATTGATGATTGAATAAAGATATTGTGGAATACATACTCAATGGACTATTTCTCAGATATTAAAATGTATTAAATAGCTCCTTTTGCGACAAAATGGATGGACCTGGAGGTGATTATGTGAAATGAATAAGTCAGAAAAGTGAAAGACATATACAAAATGGTTTCACTCACTATGAAATATAAATAACAAAAATAAAATTGACAAAGCACAGCAAGAATAATTTTTAGATGTTGAAAAATAATTGGTTACCAGAGGAAATGGTGGGGGGGGTGAGAGTGGAAGGGAGTAAAGGACAGTAGAAGGAAGGGAATGGGCAAAGGAACTGGATTTTGGAGGAAGGTGAGTGAAATACATGCACATCTGGAGGTTTGAAGCTGTATTCTCAAAATTATCCAGCTGTCAACTGACAAAAAATTTGAAAAAGAACCTCAAAGAAATAAACTCAAGTACTTTTATCCGAATATATAATTTATATGAGACACCTATACATTCATACATAGTCATGTGATCATTCTACTTTGCATATTTTTGAAACTGCTGCTTTGAAATCACTTTAAGTCAGTATAAAATAAAATGACTGCATATTATATGCAATTGCGTGAGTTTTCAAACACAATTATTAAAGGCAGTTAAAATATCAGATTTTATCTAATTGCAATATTTGTTCCTAAACTCTTCTCCTTTATTCCCCACCAGTGTAATGGGTATATATAAAAAATCTCTTATTCTGGAAGAACTTTAGAGAAAGATTCACCCTTGTACCCAGGGACAGGAAAAAATCATAATGCTGAATAAAGCTTTTTCTCATATACAGGATATTTGATTACCTGAAATGATAACAATTTTTGAGGAGATAAAACAAATAGACACACACACACACAATAATATAAAGGGCAGAAGATGACAAGTTCAATTTGATATTTAGAATCAGCACTACTAGAACTTAAAGAGAAATGTGAGGACTCTCTCCCGCAATGAAAATAATTCATGGAGAGGATGCATCTTTAACAATACTAAAAGGTCCTCACAGTGATGACTAATAGCTAGTTATTGCTTTCTTGCTGTCCTTATCATGCTGACTTCTGCTCATTTCTCTCCCACACACATCCTCTCCGACAGGCCTGGTTATCTTGTGAATTGATGCAAACTCTTCTAGCCCTAGATGATCACATGAGAGCCAATCCATACCAGACTGAGTCAACTAACTCTTCAATGACACAGAATATGTAGGTAGCTGAGTCAGATACAAACTGAGTCTGGAACAAAACTCCAGACAGCAGAATCATGGTGTCCTTGATGACGTAAGAGCTGTCCTGGTGCCTGCTCTGATTTGGCAAGTCTTTGTTTTATTTCTAGGAGGTCAATATGCTTATAACAAATCACCTTTCTCTTAAGGTAATTAAATAATCTTCTGATTTTTGCAACTGAAGGGCCCAAAGAGAATGCTGTCCAGAACTGTGTGATTATGGGACATACCAATAACTAAAAATACAGTTTATTCACAGATTTAAAAATATGGAAGCTAGAACTTCCTGGGTGCAGGATAAAAAATCAGAAGCAATGCTACATATCTCAGCCATATTCTGTGGTCACTTGTTAACTTTTCTGTACTGAAAAATAATTATTTAGGATGATCATTTCAAGGACTCTACACTAACCAATGAGCACATATAATTATTTACTCTTAGATAAACAGAACAAACTCTTAAGAAACAGAAGTGGTCTCATAGAAAGTAGAGATTAATGTTAAGATGTCCATTATAGGAAAAATGAAGCTAATCTCTTCTCTTGGGAGTCAGTGAAGTAGACTAAATTCAAAGAGCACTTTGTAATGTACTTACTTTCTACATTGTTTTTGTTATCGCTGTAAAAGACATGTGTTATTTTAAATGATCTCATTTTCGTAGAGGATGCTATAATGTAATAAATATTTCCTCCACTCAGTCTAATTAACCTCTCTTTTTGAATAGGCGAACATGCAAAATTCGAAGTGGACTATGTAAAAATATAAATCATCAAAATAGCAATTTATTTATTCTTTTTTACATGACATGAAATCCATTGTGGGAGGGGGAAACAAGGACACTTTTATGAGTCTGGATTTATGAGTAAAAATATACAAACCTAAACTACTATTCTTGGCAGATTATTTACTTTTGTGACTATTACATGGATCACCAAAATGCAAATTGCAAAATGCATAAAGGGCCTCGCTGGTGTGGGAAGGGGTTAAGTCTCAGCACTATCACGCTATCACCAATGCTGCCTGAGTTCGATCCTTGGCCAGGAAGCTGACCCACATATGGCACAGCAGACCTCTTCTGTCTGCCCGCTGCTACCCTTGGCAGTGTATTTCAGTAGATCCACCTGCTCTGCTCTCCACTCTGTCCTTGGTGAATCCTCTTACATCCCACACCTCTGACGTACATCCCCGGTCTTCTATGAATTAAAAAAAAAATACAGCAACTCTGTGTGTGTGTGTGTGTGTGTGTGTGTGTGTGTGTGTGTGTGTGACCCTCGCAGCCCAGCGCTCAACTGCTGTGCCACCAGGGGAGGACCACAGCAAATCTTTAAAAAAATGCATAAAAAGAAAAAATATGAATACTGTTGAGGTCTTTATGTGTGTTTCACCATCAATTGAAATTTCAGTATTGGAGAAAATTTTCAGTGATTATTAGACTCCTCCTCAGAGTTAACATAACATTAATCTATATCTTTAATAGCATTCCTATAAATGTTCCCTTAGGTTTAAACAGATTTCAGCACAAGTATCTGTCCTATATTATACATGATATTTAAAAATTAGGACTGGCACATGGGATCAGGCATATGGGATCAAACTTTAATTTTTAACTAATATTTTATCTATCCCACAGCAGTTAGAGATACTATATTATATTATACTACTATTCCTTACTTCCTTTGCATTCCAGTAAACCTTTTCTTGTTCTGAGATAGGCAAGGAAAAAAAAACCTTCAAGAACAAATTAAACTGCTATATAAATGAAATAAATACTAATTACAAGACTCAGCTGTTCAAAGACAAGAGGACAATTAAAACATCAAAATAGTGTCTACTTAAAGATTATTTTAATAATAGCTATTTATTTGACAGAGTAGCATAACCTGTGTACTGTCTAGTGATAACAGTGAGACATTAAATAGGAAAAAATATGTCATATCAATAAAAACTAATTGAAAGTGAAGAGATGGAAAATTTTATTAACTTGGTGAACTGGCTTTGTCTCTGTCAATTACCTAAATTACACTATTGAAACATGGGCAGAAATCTGTATTCAAGTTCAGATAAGAGCACTGTAGAACAATTCCTTGATGGAAGGAGATAAATCATTTCAATTGTGTACTAAAGAAATAAATAAATGCAATTAATAGAAAATCAAAATAAATAAATGAGAAAGTATGTTTGTGATACTAAGGGAATGATAAAAGCAGATTAAATTAAGTCCAGGAGGGAACTACTGATATCAGAACACTAATACCTGAAGAGCAAATCAATTCCTTTCTTTTATTTTTGTGGACTAGAGAAATATCCTTCAAAGTTGACATGAAAGACTCAATAGGTACCTAATTGGCTTTAAAGTTTTCTGTTTTTAAAAGCAATAGAGATCTCAGAATAGTTTGGAAATAATTAGCAAATTAAACATATTCATAAAACAAAACTTCATCTCAACTATCTTTTTCCTCTTGTTCTCTGTGAGGATATAATACACATTTTTTATTATTAATTTTCTTTATTTTTTACATCGTTGTTCATTTTTAAACAATTATTTTTAATGACACTTACTTACAATAAATTGGAGTCAAAAATATATGTTTTGATGTGTTTCCTAAAGTATTCAAAACCACAAAAATATCAAAATTTTCTCAGGTTTCAAAAATAAATGAACTTAAGTGCTGTGCTGACTGGAATGTAAGAGTGGTGCTTTAATTTATCCTAGCATTTTAAGAACTTCAAATTAATCACACACACATATATAGATATGACACATATTCTGCAATTCCTAGGATAGACTATGAATGAGGCACTTCATACAATAAGAAATTTTAAGGTAAAAGGAAGACTGATGATCTAGATTGGGATTTCATAAAGGCTCAAGTTAAATGATATGCAATGACTGTGGTGCAATTTCAGAGAAATATTCCAAGATTTGAGCAAGAAAGATACATGAATAATTGATTATCAGAGACTTCCATGGGTATGCAGCAGGGGACAAAATTTTAGGAAATTTGTTTCTCACATTTACCAATCTTGATCAAATTCAATCCCTCTCACATTACAGATGATCAAATCAAAAACAGTTAAATTCCCAAGATTACAAATCATGTTAGTGTAGAAAAAACCCTAGAATAGAGGTTCTTGATTTCTGTAAATAAAACAAGTGATATAAACAGTCACAACTTATTTGTCTACAGACGCTCTATACCATAACTAATATTTTACCAAAAGGCAAAGATACACAAATACTCCAAAGAGCTGGTTTATCTATTAATCTTTTAAAAGTGAAGAAATAGATAAGAATACAGAGACACTATTATATTGGCAGCTAATATAAGAACAAAGATATTATTATAACAATTTACTTCCTAACTTTACATCTGGCCTGATCTTCAAGTATAAGTAAAAACAGGCCGTCTCTATGATGTGCTTTGAGGGGCAACCAGAAAGACTATGTCTCCATCTAGCTCCCCTCTACTATAGGTGCTGATAACTAAGATTCTTTTTTTTTTTAAGATTTATTTATTTATATATACAAAAACTAGGGTGTAGGCCAGAGTTGTGGGGATGAGGGGATTCACCAGAAAGAGTGGGGAGCAAAACCGATAGATCTACCGAAATACACTGCTGAGGGGAGCAGCAGGTGAGGCAAGAAAGGTCTGTTGCACCATGTGGTTCACCTACCTGGCTGGCCAAGGATTGAACTCACCAGCAATGGTTGGTGATAGCTTGGTTGCACTGTCTCTAACCCTTATGCCACCAGGGAGGCCATGACTAAGATTCTATCCCTGTCTTCCCTGTCTTTAAGTTGTTTTTTTTGTTTTTTTTTGTTTTTTTTGAGGTTTCTTTATTTGGGAGGGAGGATGGTTATTTACAGTGCCCCTTCTTAAAATGCAAATGCACTTGGTTGTAAAACTTTGTTTTACAATTATCTAATACAGTTATGAGCACTTGATGAGGTTGCATTGGTTAGGAGAGACATATCATGGAAGGTTGGTTTTCTGGATTTGGGATTGGGAAATACAGTGCAATTGAAAACAAACTGTCCAGTTCATAATTTTATTCATTTGCAATGGACAATTTCTCTTCACAAGAAATTGCCATGCCAGATTTTATAATCCTATTCCTGATTTTACCATTGATCTAATTCAGTAAGTATTCACTAGCATTTAATTAATTAGATTTTGTGTGTTTTCAGAATGTTATTCAAATAAATTATATATACATGAACATTAATTGTGAATGATTTATCTGTCTTTTAACTGGATTGATACTGTTGTAAACTGTTGTGAAGTTAAGCATTCATCAGTCTCTTAAGGAACAGGTAAGGATTAAAGTCAACCTCTTTATAAGCTCATAAAAAGATAATAGCCCCAAAGTAAAGGAAATTTAGACTTAAATATTTAACTTGACACTGAATATAATTTTTATCTCAGGCGCTAACCTGAATGACAGTGCACTAGAATCCAATCTGGCTAGAGTGCTTTGATTGACCAGGGAGTCTGAAAATAGAATGTATTACTTGCTACCTCTTGTCTAGAAGCTTCACTTTCCTCATTAATGAAGGTGGATCTAGTGCAAACATATTTCTAGAAGTGACTCCAAATGAATGACATCTAGAGTCAAGAATACTGTTCTAATTTAAGGATTATTTTCTAACATACTTTCTTATTTTATACTTCCTTCTACCCCTGCAATGTTTAACTACAAAACAAAGGTTTTCCTTGATATTTTTTCCTCTCTGAACATTTTCATTCTTAAAACAGGAATAATATATAAATATAATGAAGAATTTTTAATGCTTTAATTCTATTTTTTTAATGTTTACTTCAAGAAATATTTATTTCATTATTTTAAAATTATAAATGTATATTAACAAATAATTATTTCATTATAAAAATATGGTTCAAGATATGTTTTATTTCCTAAATAAATAGATCTTTATGATTATTTGAAGACTGCTCAATGATTTTGATATAGCTTATAATAATTTCTTTACTATCAGGTACAAAGTTTACATTTGTTTTTATGTAAAAAACAATGTGAGAAGGAAAACTAGAGGACTGTGATCTAAATATATAGTGTTTGCCTCAAATGTGCTTAAAATAGCATGTTTCTGAAAATGTATTTGCTAGGTAGATGCTTCTAAAATTTTCTATTTCAAAAAAGATGACTATTTCAAATTAATTTAAAACACGCTCTTATAATTGCTTCAACATTTTTATATTTCTAAAACCATTTTTGTGTTAAATGCCTTGAAAGAATCTAAAAATAAATGATATAGAGGGAAGTAAAATCCTGTATCAAATAAGAATTGGATACATTTTAATATCTATTAAGCATCTCCACAAATAGAATACTTAAAAAAAAAATCCTGAGGAAAATTCTTTACTATGTGTAATTGTGCTACTGTTCCTGTTTATCTGAACATACAAACAATATATCAAACTTCCTGATTTACCTAAGAAGAGATGAAGAACCAAACCACCAAACAGCTGATAGGCAATAAAGAACCACTGCCTTCGCCATTTTTGAGAATCAAATGATTCTAAGAGTATGCATGAGTCATTTAGTTCCACATCTAATTTTGATTAAGAGTCACCACCTTCATTTTTCTGTCACTGCACAAAAAAGAAGAAAGATTGTGAGAAGAGAGATGAGTAAAGGCTGTAATCTACAACCCAAGGAGGGAGTCCACATAAGTGCCAAACTCCAATTTTGGAGTTCCAGACTCCAGAACCATAAGGAAGTTAAATTCTGTTGTTTAAACTATCCACTCTGTGGTGTTCTATATGGAAGCACTAAAAGACTAATCTAGTGGTTTATTGTTTCCCCTTTCCTGAATCTTAAATATATAATACTCTTAGTTATCAGAACACCTTGCAAGTCCTTTAAATCCAGCAATTGAGAAGATCCTGGATATACCTGCCTTGGTGGTGGTTAATTCACAAACATTGAAAATAACTCATTAAAAAGTCAATTTATAATTAAGTTATTCTATATAACAATAAAATAAAGCTTTATTCTCAGAAAATGAAAAGTAAAGTACTAATGTATAGTACTGTAATACCACAAATAAACAAAATAATATTTTCAGGTTCAGAAAGTATTTAAAGTAGGGAGTTCCCCTCCTGCCCCAACATTGTACACAGTACTGTATCTAGAGTATAGACAACTCCCCTCCCCCATTATTTAAACTGCATAAAATATAATTTTAGTAAATCAAGCAAAGAGCTAATCAAGTTTTGATTTGCTAATTACTTCTCAATTTGATTAGAGTTGGCAGCTAATCATCTCTAGATATTTAAAGTCAATCTTTCACTCACATTTGCAAATCAAGACTTCAGTGTAAAACAAAATTGAGAATATAACACAAAAGTTCTCTGTGTTATAACAAATAATTAATTTCTACTTGTTGCTACAATTTTAACAATAAAGAAAATTTTCTAGGATGCTTCAAATGGTTGAATTACGCATTCAGTGTATCATCCTGTGGTAGAGAATAAAAAAGTCAGCCAGTTTTATACAGTTTTGTGAAGCAGCCCACACTGAGCCAAGAAAGTGTACATGCTACATTAAACAAGCACAATATAATTCAAAAATCACAATTCCGTTTTTATGGTAAACAATAGCTTGCAGAAGAAAATATCTGCCAAGAAAATGAATCATGAACAATCAATATAATTCTTTTCCTAATTAAAACCAATATTTTAAAGCACATTTAAGACTTATTAATATACCTAAGACAATATATTCTTGAAAAAATATGCCAAGTTAGGAAAAAGAATGTCACAGTAATTTAAATTCAACAAGGAGAAAACATTAGGATGAAATGCTGTGAAAAGAAAGTGAAGTAGACGAGTTGGTTCTAGTTTCAGGGGAATGCCTTTCCCAGTCTTTTCTCAAACACTATATTTAAATTGTACCCTGTAACAAAGTTTCCTCTGTCTTTGTCACTTTCTGCTCCTATCACAATTACACATGAACTTGCTTGACTGTACTGCACTTGAATAGTTGACATCTGAATAGAATATTTTCGAATCATATTTCTAGAAAGTATTCATTATTGCTATTGCCTCTAATAGCATTCCAAGCAGATCCTCACAAGTAAAGTTACAGGAAAACTTTGGACAATTATCTTGTAAAGTTACGTTTTCTGAGCAAATGATAATTTTCCCTAAAGATTTTATCATAATAGTTAAATCTTTGTTTCCCATGTCCATCCATGATCAATGAAAAAATAACACAAGTAGTTTCATAGTGCTTTTAAATCTTCCAATTTAATCTTTGTCCTTGCTGTGAGTTTAATATTTTTATTCACTTTATTCTACACTTTTTTTGTCTATTCTTCCATAGAAAGTGTTTAGATATGTTAGTTTCTAATTTTAGTAGTGAATCAGTAACAATTAGATTTATAGTTAAAATAATATCTTCATTGTGTCCAAATTTTGCCCTGTTTCCTCATTGAATGAATTCCTGGTGAATACCCAATTTAGTCAGAGATTAGGGAGTAATATTAGAGAATGTTCTGCATCAAAGAATGAAGAAACACTCTCCATACAATTGGCAATGCAAACAGTAGCAGCCTTCCATTAATCTTTGCCCAAATGCCTGAATGACTTCTTTCTCTCTTTTTTATGTATCTATTTCCAGCTGAGCCCTGTGAAGTGAATTTTGAAGTTCTCTTTTGAAGGTCAAATAGATGAAAAGTTCCCCAACAGTACCAAGTGCATACACCTCATTTATACCTACATTCCAGCCATCATAACTGATATCCTGTCCCTTAGTGGTTTAAAGGAAACAACTTTAAAATATTAAATATGATTCTACTAGATAATAATTCCAGGCTT
>NW_023601440.1:0-19811 GCF_014898055.3 Talpa occidentalis | reverse complement strand
ATTTCAGGAAGTCACGTGGACTTTTCACATGGACTTAGCCCAATCCTGCATTAGGACATTCATTTAGGTAAAAGCAAAGATCTTGCTTGAGATCTTTAGTTGAAGGATCTGTTTTACATACTCTTGGGAGGCAGGAAAGGAGAAAGCATGGGGCATGGGAGGAGCAAATGAGAGAGGCTAATTTCATCACTTCCTTTAGGGTGTTGTTCAAACTTTTTTTTTTTTGCAACTAGGGCTCCAAATAGGCAATTATTGCTAACAGAATTTCCTTTTGTATGTACATTTGAGATAAATCACATTTGGAGCACTAGTTTCAATCTTATTTTGATAATTCCCCATTAGCCTGAGCAGAGGCTGGTCTGTTCACATCTAGGGATAAAGTCAAAAGCTAGAATTCTGAGCCCTAACAATGGCAGGTTTAGCTGCAAGAAATTCTTACAGTTTAGTTTCATGATCTTCCTAGGTCTCCTTAGTGCAAAGCATGAGAGAAACTTGCAGAAACTATAGAAGGGGAGGGAGATACAAGCTTGGAAGTAGGCCTCAAAAATGAAGATCTCTTAAAAAAAAAAAAATGAAGAATTCCCACTTTATTGGTACCAGAATTACTGGGAGAATTTGTGAGAAAGGTATACTGCCAGAAGCTCCCACCGCCAAAGTCCTGAGCAGATGGAGGTGCAGTCATATTAGGAGGTAAGAGTAGTATAGAATGGATAGATTCTGAAACAGAAAAATGAGGGAAAGAAAAGTACACAGAAACAGCTGTGAAAAAGATCTAGGAAAACATGGATGGAAGTGAGAAGCAAGAAAGGAAGTAGAAATGTAAAAAAAAAAATGCCCGGTGTCCCATGGCATAAGACGTCAGTGAAAAACCAGCAAGTTGGCATAGGCTTTGTATATGTTGGCTTTCTCTGGAGTTTCTGCTTCCAGAACCCCAAAGTGCCAAACAAAATTCTCAAAAAATTCCAGGTTATTAGGCTGGTCAAATGGGCCAACATACAAGACTAGGTACACAGGAGGTGGCCAGGCATAGTCCCTGCAACACCTATTTTCTGTGGATGTGGCAGCTTGCAGGGAGGGTCTCAAGATCAATCCAAATTGGCCCTGGCACCCCCAAACTAGAGGTTGAGCTCTCTGGGCAGTGAATTCAGCCTGGAGAGAATGCCTTCAGTCTGGTCAGTGTCTGCGCTGGCGTTTTGCAATCTCCTCTCGGATGCGCAACTTGAGGGCTTCTCGCATGGGTGGATCCAGAGGTGTGTGTGCAGATACCTCCTCACTCACCCTTCCTGGATCATCATCCTATGTGGAGGAAGAGTCAGGAAGCTCAGGGACTAGCCTCTTCTGCAAAGGTGACCTGCCATATCCCTAAACAATAGTCTCACAGAAATCTATTTGACTCACAGCTTCTTGCCAGTGCCTGTCATTTCCCAGGTGTCCCCTGTAACAGTGATTTTCAACTGGGGGCCACATGCCCTTCCTGTTGCCCACTGAGAATCACTGTGACAGGTATGAGTTATGCTCAAAAATGTTACCCAGTAGTCTATGCTCCCATGTGGAACAGACACTTCCCACTGGCCCTGAGGAAAACGGTGGCTCAGGGTGTGGCAGAAATTTCTACCATGGCCCAGGACCTTCAGGCTGCAGCTATTTCTATGAGGCATACCTGATACACGATAACTGATGTGACCTCTCCGCTGTCTGTCTCATATTCTAAGCAGAAGAGCTGATGGCCAGAAGGCTCTGGCTCGGAGCCGCCACTACAGCTGCTTTCACCGGACTCCTCACAGTCTGGGTTGCTTGGGTGGGTAGAGCCATCTGGAAAGATGAACCAGAGTGAGAGGGAAGAGAAGGCTGCTGGAACTTCTGCCCAGAGATAACACAGGAAAACATACTGTGAAGAAAGCCCCAATCTTATTGATCCTGTGTGTGTTTATGTGTTAAGTGTGCTAATTACCCCTGTGTCCCTGTTCCAAGGCTAGCACAGTACCAGCACATAGTAAGTACACAATGCACATTTTTCCAGTGTTGGAAGGTTGTGGAGAGAAGTACAGAGCTCTGCCTGTGCTCAAATTCAGGTTCTGCAACTTACTAGGTCTATGATCTTGGGCAATTTACTTAATGTCTCTGAACCTGTTTCTTGACTGTGCAACAGAAAAGGTAAGAGTTCCTACCTTATGGGGTTTTATGAAAAATAAACGAATTAATATGCATAAAAACTAAAAGCACTTTAACGTCCAACCTATTTAGCATCCTGTATTAACTACTGTGATCTCCAGGTTGCAGAAAAGCTGGAGGAAAAAGGTCATCTAATGGGTTAGGGCTTCATTCCACAACTATGTCCTGGGTGCCTATTGCTGTACCAGACTTTCTCTCTGTCTGATGGTGAGAATATGGAAAATATAGTATGGTTGAGCACACCAACAAACAACTCGTGCTGGCCCTCAGGTATGTCCTGTAACAGCGATGCTTAACTAGAGGGCATGAGCCCTCCCTTTCGTGCGGGAGAATCACTGAGCGGAAGCTGGGGAACGCTGAGATGGAGGTTCCACGAAAGGATGAGATGAATTGAGTCTTGGGACTTATAATGAGGTTCTCTCCATACAGAGGGATTACGCTGAGGCAGAAGGCCGAGGGCCGGAAGAGCGCGCAGGCCTGAGGAGGCTGGCGGGGCGGGAGGCCTCACCTCGGTGTCGCGGTAGGTACACCTGCAGGTCGGGCTTGCGGGGCCGCGTCGGCGCGGGTGTGTGCCGCCTCCTCACTTTCTCCTTAGCCGCTTGCTTCACCTTCTTGTCGTAGTCGTCCCTGCGGGGAGCCGAGCGGGAGTCAGGGACCTCCGGGCTAGACTAGACCCAGGGTGGCGGCGGCGGCGCGGGGCGGGGCGGTACCGGGCGAGCTGGTTCCGTCGGATATGGTGCACGAAGCCGTGGCTCATGTCCAGCCGCCCGCCGGGCTTACAGCAGAGCCCCGGCCCGGAATCCCGTGTCGCTGCCATTGGAAACCTGTAAGGAGACCCGCCGCCGCCTCAGTGGTCCCAACGGCCACCCTCCCGGCCCGAGAGGTCTGTGCTGGCGCTAGCTCGACTTCCGGCCCCGCGTCCTGACGTCATGCACGTAAGGGCGGGCCGGGCGGAGCGTCGCGACGCGCTGGGTCCTGGGGCGGGGCTCCTGACTTACGCTTACCGCTAATACATCAAACCTTCCAGAAAAGCACAAAGCGAATACTCGAAGTCGCGGTCCTCAGTTGTCTCATTTGTAAGTGAGGACACCGAAAGCGCCTACCTCAGAATAAGCTGTGGCGAGGCCGGTGGGCACAACGGAGAGTCCTGGCTGTTCGCTCCGCTGGGGGCGACGGGCCCCCCCAGTCGAACCCAACAGAGCCGCAGCTCTGCGAATGTCCCTGCCTGTCCAGCTGCCCACCGGCTGGATGTCTTAACTGTCTTTGTGGGAGGGCCCAGCCTTTGACAGGCCTGGACTCGTGCTGAAACACCGGGCAAGCTAGAAATTAGGCAGTTTTAGGGAGGGTGCAGGAGGGGACCTCTGAAGAATTTAGGGAGGCTTCAGAGATAAGGACAACCAAGGGAAAGTAACCCATTCCACTAGAAAAACAAACATCTCAGGACCAAGGACAACATTGTTAACGCTGGTCCTGGTTTCCTTCAGGTGGTAAAGGGAGGCAGAGATTGGAGAAATGGAGAGTGGTTTAATTTATGGACAACTTAGAAGGGCAGCTGTTTAACTTCAATGCGGGGATGTCCATCCAGAGGACTGGGCCATAAAGATAAAGATGTAACAAATGGGGAAAGAGAAAGCTGTTAGATAAGGAATGTGAAGATCCCCCACTCAGTAGCAAATTAAATGAGACGCCGAGAACTAACCAATTGCAGAGAGACTGGTGGAGCTTTAGAATAATGAGGGAAAGAAGGTATATATTCCCTGAGACATGACTCCACTTTGGCTTCCTTGCCCCTCCCAGGCCTGGTTCCCTGGCCTGGGAGTCCCACTTTATTTCTGTTCTTTTTCTCCTCAGTAAACTTTTTCTTTCTCTAAACAAACCTGCCTCTTCTTGCTTGCTTGCCTGAGCGTCTGTGAAGTTCCTGCTGCGGCTTCGTGAGACACAACCCGTGGGGGTCTAGTGGCAGGGACTCAGCGCTGCCCTGCAGCCTGGGATCGTTCCTGGCTGGGAGACTAGGCCTGACAATTCTGGTATCAGTGCCATTTTCGGGTCCTCTTGTTAAAAAAGCAAAAATAGTTATCTAGTTATCAGCGATTAGAATAGGGACAAACTGGTTCACCTTACAATGGAATATCAATGAGCAATGAAAAAGAATGAACTTGATATACTCGAAGGCGACTAGGACAATACTCAGATACTTCGATTGAAAGAAAAAAGGGACATGCTATGTATTTCCCTTTATATAAAACTAGAAAATGCGAACTAATCTGAAGTGATAGAAAGTCTATCAATGATGCAGGTAGGATGACACTTTTGGGGCTGGTGGATACGTTTATTATCTGATCGTGGTGATGTTTTCCGGGTGTATCCATCAATTCATACGAATTTAGTAAATTGCACATTTTAAAACAGCAGTTTATTGTTTGTTAATTATACAATACTTTAGAACTATAAAGCCAACGCAATGGAGTCAGGGTTGTAGAAGGGTCTTGGAAAGCACAGGTCCAAGTCTTGTGCTTTAGCAGCTTCCTGAAAAGTTCTCCCTTGCCCAACGTTTGCATTTTCCTGTATTACCAAGAACACCCTCTAAAAGTGGGATTGAACCTCCAAGTTGCTGCATGAAGGGGATGAATGGGGGTTTCGCCTAGTTCTGTGCAGTGGCTTCAGTTTCCAAGGTAGGGAGAATGGGCAGACGATCTCCAAATTTGGTTTCGAGGGTAAAAAGTACCCCGATAGCTTCTTTTATGCAGAAACTCACTAGTCAGCAAAAGGATCCTGCCTGTTTAAAACCGGAAATTGTGGGTAAGGAGGCAGTAAACTCGCAAATCGTTCTCTGTGCACAGGCTATAGCAAAGAAACCAAGAAGGCGGCAGTAGCTCGCAAAAGTTTCCTCCACGTAGTTTGTCCCCGTCGGCGACCGGTAGAGAGCCTTAGCCGCCGTTACAGCCCCGATCCTGATTGGCTGCGGGCCGCGCGCTTGAGCGTGGCCGGCGCCTGCGCAGGGCTGCTCGGCCGGTAGTGGCGATGTCTGGCCGGTCCAAGCGGGAGTCTCGTGGTTCTGCCCGCGGGAAGCGCGAGTCCGAGTCGCGGGGCAGCTCGGGTCGCGTCAAGCGGGAGCGAGATCGGGAACGGGAGGCAGAGGCGCCGAGTTCCCGGAGCAGCCCGGTGCGCGTGAAGCGGGAGGTCGAACCGGCCAGCGCGCGCGATGCCCCGCCGCTTGTCCTCCCCTCGGTGCGGGTGAAGCGGGAGCGCGAGGCAGACGAGGACTCTGAGCCTGAGCGGGAGGTGCGAGGTGCGCGGGGCCAGGACGGGCCGGGCGCTGGCTCCACTCTCGTCTTCTTTCTTTCCAGCAGTCCCACCCCCGTGAAGAAACTCACTCCACCGTCCAAGTCCGCTTTCCGACTCGACTGCATTTTAATGAGCATAGTCCTAGTTGTAATAGTAACAATAGTTATAATTTGTGTTTTAAGCAACAATAGTAACAGCAGCAGCTTGTTTTTATCGAATGCCTGAAGCGGGCCAGGCACTGTGCTATTTAGAGGGGTTACTCCCAGCAGTTATCACAAAACCTCTGGGTCGTGAGTTCCTCCCTAATTTTGGGGATCAGAACTTTCAAAGTTGAGAGGCTGAACGCTGGGTTCCTGCACCGTACACCCGTTATTCTGGGTTTTAGCAGTCGGTCTAGTCTGTCTGAGACTGAGTCATTGCGCTTTGGGAAAGCAGGTTTCGTCTGTCTCGCACCGTAAATTAGTGGAAGTTATCCTGAACTCACGAACTTCAATATTCAATAGATCTAACAACGACCAGGGAGGCTGGGCTCCCTGCTTCCCCCATGACTACACCCATTGCTGCTTATCACTGGATGCTTTCTGCTCTAATGATTTATGGAGATTTCCTTTCTGTAGTGTGTGATCTTGTTGATACCAACTTGTTGATAGTTTACCAATCATTAAATAGGTTTCCACTACTTATAAAAATTTTTCCTGTTCACCCCAACTACATATTTTTCTGTATTGAACTTGGAACTCCTGACTTGAACATGTCCCTGTATACTTGATTTCTGGTGAGTTAGTTGGAGATATTGAAGTATTAGGTGACCAAATCACTAGGCTAAATTGCTAAGGGTAGAGTTTGTCGAGATAGGGGTTATCGTCTCCACACTTTTGTAATTTTGCATTTGGTCCCAATTATCTGTATATTTATTAACTTTTTTTTTTTTTTTAGAAAGATAGCATTTTTTTAAAGATTTATTTTTTATTTATGCATACAAGAACTGGGGTGTAGGCTCCCTGGCCAGGGATTGAACCCATGTCGCTGTGGCTGGTGATAGCTTCGTAGTGCCGAGACTTAACCCCTTGCACCAACGGGGGGGCCCAGAAGATAGCATTTTAAAAAAAATTATTTTTGCATATAGGAATTGGGGTGTAGGTCAGAGGTACAGGAGGATTCACCAGAGACAGTGGGGTGCAGTACAGGCGGATTTACAGAAATATACCAAGGAGAGCAGTGGGCAAGACAGGAGAGGTCTGCTGTGCAATGTGGGTTAGCTCCTTGGCCTGGGATGAAACTCAGGCTGTAGGGGTGATAGTGCTGAGTCTTAACCCCTCGACTGCCAGGGAGGCCCTGATTTTATTAACTCTTACATTAACTCTTAAATTTCTTGTTAGGTTTATCTTTGATAAATTTTTGTATGACACTGGGCACAGAATAGTACCTTACTTATAGAAAATGCTCAATAATTATTCTCTGACTAATAATAATTTCAGGATATTTGCTGATTTCCTTTACTTAAATACTCTGTCAGCCTCAAGTTTCCCTTTGGAAGAGAAATTGTTCCTTAGATATTTTGTGTAGTTGTGTTAAGGAGATTTTTTTCTTTGGGATTCATTAGGATCCCAGTTGCTGTAACTTTTTCCTTTTATGTTTTTGTCATGGTATAGATTACAAGTACTAAGATGAACTGAATGTTTATATACATGAGTATAGTTTAAAGACAGGTGTGGACATACATTCTTAAACTGTGCAGGGTCTGAGATTTTACCTTATTTGCAAGCTACGGTGTTAGCCTAACACAGTTTCATGGAGGCTGATGGAAGACAGGAATAATAATGGTCATGGTAGTCTGTCTCTGACTATCATGCTTCTGATAGTAGTCATGATAGCACTATCAAGCTATCACTAGCAACAGCAACATGAGTTGGATCCTTGGCCTGGAGAGGGAGACCTCTCCTGTCTCGCCTGCTGTTCCCCTCAGCAGTGTTTCAGTCTTGGGACTATTTGGTCTGAGGCAGTTTATCACAGCAATCACAGTAACCAGAATATAGCATTGGTGTTAGTCCCAACAAAGCTGGTTGAGGAAATTCCATAAACATAGTGGACAGCCTTATAGGAGAGGAACTTTGAGGTTAGAGAAACTGAATCTTTTATAATGGGCTGTGGGCTTGTCTCTCCTTTGTTTTGTAAGAAACACTGTTTCTGTATTCCAAAGCTGTTCACTATATAAACATCCTTGATAAGGTAATCTAGAGACAGACAGTGACTTTGGTCACAATATATTGAGAAACATGAAAGATCCATGGAGTATTGTCTCCTAGTTAGTTCAAGAATTGGTACATAACCAGTATCTTAGAAGCTCCCATAGACCCCTTTCTAGTTCTGCCTTACTTCCTTGCTTATGTAATCACTCTCTTGAATTCTAATCATTTCAAATTTTATCTCATATATGTCCTCCTAAGTAGTACGGTGTTTGTATTTACATAAATGAAACCATGTTGTATGTAGTCTTTTTCTTTTTTTTCTTTTTTAAAGATTTATTTTATTTATACAAGCCAGAGGCGTGGGAGGATGAGGCAGAGAGGGGAGCAAAACAGGCAGACGGACTGAGCGGGCGAGAGAGGAGAGGTCTGCTGCACCATGTGGGTAGCTCCCTGGCCGCCTGAGGATCGAACACATGTTGCAGAGGCTGCGAACAGCTTCACAGTACTGCACTCAACCCACTGCACCACTGGGGAGGCCCTTTTTTTGTTTTTTAAGATTTATTTTATTTATGCATACAAGAGCTGGGGTGAAAGCCAGAGGTGCAGCGGGGGAGAGGACTCACCAGAGACAGAGTGGAGAGAAGAACAGGCAGACTGACTGAAATATACTGCTGAGGGGAGCAGTGGGTGAGACGGGAGAGGTCTGCTACCTGCATGGCTGGTGATCGAACTCATGCTGCAGAGGCTGTGGATAGCTTCACAGTGCTGTGCTTAACCCCTTGCGACACCAGGGAGGCCCTGTTGTATGTAGTCTTGCTTTTAGTATTTTGCTTCTCATATTTTTGAAGTTCATCCAGGTAGGTGTCCATGCCTATGAAGGGTCCACTGCAGATATACTGAAACATTTCTCCATTTTATTTGTGATGGACATCACTCGTTACTGTGTTTAGAACTTTATCTAGCATATGTCAGTCGAGAGATTGGTGAGTTTAAGGGGTCAGCATATTTTCATGTTTGATCTTGCAGTACTGTTTTCTAAGAGGTTATAATAGCTCACACACCCGTAAGCAGTACTTGAGCGTTCTCATTGTTCCATATATGAAAAAAAAGTGTTAAGTATGTCATTGTGCAAATAAATTTGCATATCCTTGATTGATGGGATTGAGCATCTTTTCTCATGTTTGTGGGTCAGTCCTCATTTTCTATTGGCTTGTTTGCCTTTTTGAAAATTGCTTCACTGGATTTCTGTAATCTGCAAACAAAACTTGTTGGTTAAGTGTATTTAAGTATATTCTCACAATTTGCAGCTTGTTCCATTAGTGGGCTTTTTTGGGTGTTGCCTAGGCTACCTGTATATGAGCTCACCCTGATTAGTTTTTCCTACTTCTGTGTTTGTTTATACTGGTAGTTGACCCTGAGCACAGATTTGTCATTTTCAAAGCTTGTGATGGTTTTCATTTTAGCAAAGAATGGCCGCGTGGATTCCGAGGACCGGAGGAGCCGCCACTGCCCGTACCTGGATACCATTAACAGGTCAGTAGGACAGAGATGCCAAAGGCAATGGAAGAACAATAGAATCTATGTAGAAAGTTTTGGACTGTGTGTTGAACATTTTTTATCCTTTTAAAAACTTTATGCCAAGAAAATTATGCTTGCTGTTTTATTAAACTTTGCTCTTTAGAGTTCAGAGAACATGTTCTAGGGAGGCATAAGCATAGCCTTTAGCTGGTTTTGAACTTGTATGATGAAATAATGGGATACATAGTGTCCTTAAAAATAACGATAGCAGGGCCTCCCCGGTGGCGCAGCGGTTGAGCACTGGGTTGCGAAGCTGCCCGCAGCCTCTGCGGCGCCGGTTCGATCCCCGGCTGCTCCCCGGCCACCGGAGGAGGGTCCCACGTGGCGCGCAGACCTCTCCTGCCGCCCGCTGCTCCCCTCAGCAGTGTACTTCGGTCCTTCTGCCTGCTCTGCTCCTGCTCTGGCTCTGGTGAATTCTCTCACTCCCGCACTTCTGACTGTGCCCAGTGCATGTATAACAAAACAAACAAACAAATAAATAAATAAAACATGCCTCTAAAAAAAAAAAAAAAAAAAAAAAAAAAAATAACGATAGCAAATTTAAATATTTATTGGACACTCACTGTGTGCTAGGTATTACTCTGGGTGCTTGGGATTCAGCCGAGAGAAAAAGAGTAAAAAATTTATTTTAGAACAGAGGTAGTTACCTTGTGCTAGTATTCTTTTCTTTGATCCCACATAGCATCTTAGGATGATTTTCACCTGTCCTCTAGGGTAGCTTTGCAGTTCTTTATATGGGCTGTTCATTGTGGCATAACCACTTGTGGCTATTGGGCACTTGAAATATTGTTTGAAGGGCTGAATTTTACATTTTATTTAATTTTAATTATTTAATTTTATTTTTTTTAAATAATAAATTTTATTTTTATATTCCCCATACAATTGCAGCCCCCCCCATTCTGACCCCAATCCCTCCCCTCCTGCCCCCACCCCCCTAAAAATGTCTCTGGTTCATAGTTTTTTTGTTGATTTTGATTTTCACTTTCTTATAGTTATTCATTTTCCTGGTCCCTTATTTAAGTTAATTATTTTAAATTAAGTGCCACTAGCCATGTATGGGCAGTGATCCCTGCATTAGCCAGTCCAGTGTGTAAAATACTATATACGACAATAAATTTAAAATGGATTTAAGATTTGGATACAAGACCCACAACAATAAAATACATAGAAGAAAACATTTGCAATCTGTCTTATGACGTCAGTGAATGATAGAGATATCTTTGGAGATTTGACCCCTACCGTGAGGGAAATAAAAGCAAAAACAAACAATTGGGACTACCTCAAAAAGCTCTTTTAGAGAGTGAAAAAATATTAGCACATTAAAGAGACATCCTATATTGAATGAGAGAAGATAGTCACATAAAGGGTTTATATCCAAGGGTTACAAAGAACTCATCCAACTTAATTAAAAAAAAACCCAAGTAACCCAGTTTAAAAATGGCAGCAGATCTGAGGATGATTTTCCAAAGAGGAAATCCAGAAGACTAAGAAGTAATGTGAAAAAAGTACTCATCATCACTTCCTGATGGGAAATGCAAATCAGAGCCACATCAAAACTTCCCAGATTTGTTGGAGAGGATGTAGAGAAAGAAATCCTAATAAATGTTGGTGGGAATATAAATTGGTGCAGCTATTTTGAAAAGTAATCTGCACTTAAACTAAAAGTGGTTGTATTATATAATCCAGCAATCCCACTTTTGGGTATCTAGCCTAAGAACACAAAGTCATTAGTTCAAAAAACAATATGCTCCACAAGTTTATTGATGCATTATTTATAATAGCTAGGAAGTGGAAGCAACCTGAGTGCCCATGGATAGAGAACTGGACAAAGATGTGGTATATATACATAGTGGAATACTATTCAGCTGTAAGGAAAGATGAAAAGTTACCATTTATAGCAAAATGGAAGGAACTCAAGGGATTATGCAAAGCAAAGCAAACTGGAAAAGAAAGACAAATTTTGGCTACTGCACATATGAATCATATAAAGAAACAGAGCTATGAACTGAGAAAATAACATAATTGTACACTTAGCAGATAACTGAACTGAGGTTTCTGAGTTCAGGAGGGAGAGGGGAGGGAGAAAGGTCAAGGGAATATAAGCAGGGATGGTGGTGTGGGGTGTGGGGGAGGGGAACTAGGTCAGGAAGTGGCACAAAAATAGAAGTGCCAGAATATTTGGTTTGAGATATGGCTGTTTATTCTTACAGATACTGAATTTAAACATATAGGGTACCATACCACATCAAATATAAATATATTTTTAAGTATTTTAAGTTGTTAGCTATATATATGTATTTCTCCCATATTTGAATTAATATTCTTTAAATCTCACATTTTTTATGTGAGGAGTGAAAGAGAAGTGTGTCTAGAGAGTTTAGTTTATACACTGAAGTAAAAAGAAATTTCATTTGTACTACACAATAATATTTTGTGTATATATATATATATATATATATATATATATATATGCCTGTGTAAGTTTCTGGATTCTTCTGTGCTAGTAATATTTACTTATGCTAGTAATTTTTACATATACTAAAAACAAATGCTGCTTTTTGAGACTGTTACCTATTAATTAGAGTTAATGTTTGGGAAGTAATTCCTTTACCACCTGTGGATTCAGTGGGGTAGTTTTTTTGATCCTTACCTCTGCCAGTACTTATATGTCAGTATGATATACTCGAACAGGTACATCTGTTTGTAGTTATTACTGTAAACTTCTTTAGGCTTCCCATTTATTCCTATGGGCAAAAATAAAATTTTCTTTAATAAGAGGGTTTATTCACTCTTTTTATGTGTCTTCTTTTCAAATTTGGAATATTGTTGGGGCCCTAATATGTTAGTCCTACTGGTAACTTTCCCTTCAGAGAAAGTGATTGTTATGGGATATTCTTCATTGGTTGTAAATATTAAAAAGAAACATGGTCATTGGCTTTGCATGTCTGACACAAACACCTTGAAATGCTTTGAGGCTTAGAGAATTGATAGTGCTATTTTTTTTTTTATAAACCTTGTTTATATGAATTGACCAGTAAGCGAGTAAGCTTTATACCTGTCTTTTTTTAAATTTTAACATTTATCATTTTTTAAAAATTTTTTAGACAATATTTGCTTCCCTCCACCCCCTCAGATTGAGTCCCCATAGAATTTCCTTCCCCAAGGCACCCGTTGACCATCACCACAGTCCCCTGTGCTCCTCCCTCCCTCTCACCCCAAAAATAGATGACTGGATCAAGAAGATGTATATATACACAATGGAATATTATTCAGCAATCAAAAAAGATAAACTCATGCCATTCACAGCAACGTGGATGGAGCTAGAAGGAATTATGCCCAGTGAAATAAGCCAGAAGGAAAAAAGAAATCAGATGATTTCACTTATAACAGGAATATAGGGGAACCAAATAAGACATCAGTGTAAAAAAAAATAATAACAACAGTACAAAACACAACAAAGCAAAAACAGACAATTATAAACCAGAGACATACTGCAGGGGAGGAGGAGGAGGGAGAGAGAGGGAGGGAGGAGCACAGGGGATAGTGCTATATTAAATGTCTAGGTGAGGATTAGTCACTGTTCCCTATGGTTTATATGGTTGTTGAAACATTCAGTGAAGGATGGCATGAAGAACATGAAGCCAATGCTGCTTTACTCTGGTGTTCTAGAAATTGTCCTTATTGTTTTTTCTTTTGCTTTGCTTCTCTTAGGAGTGTGCTGGACTTTGACTTTGAGAAACTGTGTTCCATCTCCCTCTCCCATATAAATGCATATGCCTGTTTGGTGTGTGGCAAGTACTTTCAGGGTAAGTAAATATTAAACATTACAAATTTTCTAAGTTGTCAGCACTAACCACAGGCCACCTCCTGAGATTTTTTTTTTTTAAAGATTGATTTATTTATATAAGAACTGGGGTACAGGTCAGAGCTGCGGGAGGGTGAGAGAATTCATCAGAGACAGAGCGGGGAGCAGAACAGGCAGACGGACCGAAGGCACTGCTGAGGGGAGCGGCAGGCGAGGCAGGAGAGGTCTGCCACACCATGTGGGTTTCTTCTGGCTGGCTGGGAATCGAACCCACGCTGCAGAGGCTGTGGACAGTTTACAGTGTGGTGCTCAACCCGCTGCGCCACCGGGGAGGCCCCTGAGTTTTTTTTTTTTAAAGAAAATAAAGTCCTGTCAGGAGGCATGTCTAATAATTCCTATCATTGTTTCCAGGAAATGGGAATGCTCTTAAAAAAACAGTAGGCAGTTCTCTAATTGGCCAGGACCTGAATACATAAGAAAGGGAGAAAGAATTAGTTGTCTGAAAGGTTTTTTAGGAGATCTCTTGACTCTTGAATTTTTGAATGCCTGTTGTTTCTATACTTATCTGTCCTCTTAATGTTTTCTTTGTCTTTTTCTGAAAATTCTTTTGCTATGAAGACTTTAATTCTGTTCTTTTCTGGAAATTTATTATTTGACTTCATTTAAACCAGCAAATTCTTAGTATAGTGGAGGTTTCAGAAAAATATAAGCTACGTTCCTTGATTTTATAGGGAACTTACAAAGTTAACACAAAATAATCAGCAAACTAAGATTATAAAGGTTACTGCTAGACTCTGGTATTGAATATAAATAAGAATAATAGGGGGTAAAATACTCAAAGATCAGTGTTAGTTGTAGTGTTTGCATTGAGTTTATGGGAGGCTCTCTGGTGAAACAGAATTTTAGTGGGTTAAGGGAGAGACATTCCAGAAAGAAGTGGCAACATGAACAAAGATATGTAGGCTCAAGATTGGTGTAAATGTGGGCAGTTGGAAAATCAGGATTGAGTGATGCTAGACTGTCACAGGATTTGTATGTGTATATGTACTATTATATATGTAGATATTCCTAATTTCTGTTATATATAAAACTTAACTCATATATGTATATGTGTATGTGTTTAAATACACATACTCCATATGGTTAAGGTTCACATTCAGGTTTATGAAATAAGTTTTCCTGACCTACGTCTTATGCCATCTAGAAAATAAAGTAACCGATGCACTATTCTTTCTTGCTAACTTTTTTGATGAAAGTTCTTGTGGGAGATTCGTATCATGGATGGCATCGTACTTTGCTTTTGCCAATGTTAACATTCCAGTACAAAATAGTGAAAGGAAAATCAAACCTGATTTGTGCCTTTCTGGAATCTGTCTTCTCTTACAGCTTTTTATCCTTCCCTACAGGCCGGGGTTTGAAGTCTCATGCCTACATTCACAGCGTCCAGTTCAGCCACCATGTCTTCCTCAACCTCCACACCCTCAAGTTTTACTGCCTTCCTGACAACTATGAGATCATTGATTCCTCGCTGGAGGATATCACGGTGTGTGTCCAAGATGACTGATTTGACACTGGTTTTCTTCAGAGTTCTTTCGGTCTCCCTAATATCTCTACCAATGAGTCAGGGAAGAATCTTAGTCTGTTGGGTGTGGAGAGGAGGAACCAGGGAAACTGAGTAAGGAGGTCAGGTTCCATAATTGTGGTCTGTGGTCTGTAAGCTAGCTGTCATTTCTGCTTATTTATTTATTTATTTTTTTATTTATGCATATAAGAACTGGGGTGTTGGCCAGTGGTGCAAGGGGTGAGAATATTCACCAGAGACATAATGGGGAGCAGAACAGGCAGATCTATGAAATACACTGCTGAGGGGAGCAGCAGGGGGCAAGACAGGAGAGGTCTGCTTTGCCACGTGGTTAGCTCCCTGGCCGGCCAGGGATCGAACTTGTGCTGCAGAGGCTGCGGATAGCTTCACAGTTATGTGCTTAACCCCTTGCACCACCAGGGAGGCCCCCAATCTTTTTATTTTTTCATTTTTAATTTTTTTTAAAGATTTATTAATTTATTTATACAAGCACTGGGTACAGTCAGAGGCGCGGGAGGGTGAGAGAATTCACCAGAGCCAGAGCGGGGAGCAGAACAGGCAGCAGGACCGAAGTACACTGCTGAGGGGTGCAGCGGGCGGCAGGGGAGGTCTGCGCACCATGTGGGACCCTCGCCTGGCGGCCAGGGATCAAACCGGCACTGCAGAGGCTGCGGGCAGCTTCACACTCCAGCGCTCAACCGCTGCGCCACCGGGGAGGTCCCAATCTTTTTATTTTTAAGGAAGGCTTGGTGTTCAGAATATTTGAAGCGCTGTTTATGCTACTTTTGTAAGTTGTATAGGCCTACTAATATTTGAAGTTAAAGTGGTTATGGACAGTATTAAAGAGGGAGAAATTGAAATTCAGGGCTTTAAAGCTTTTTAGTGGCAGCCTTTGTCTAGCCTGTGATTTGATAACCCTCAGCTCTAGAAATGATCTGCCTTCTAATCTTATGTGATTGCAGTCTTGCAGAAAGGTAAGGAGGCACTTCTGTACCTGCCCTTGGGCCAGGTGCTGGCCCTGTGTACCATTTCTCAGTCTGTGTACCAAGACTCAGATTCCTGCTGCCTTCGGAGTCTCTCTTGCAGCTTTGATGGTTTATCATGGACTTGGCCCAACCTGAAGTTTGAGAAAAGACTCAGGATTCAGTGATTTTGTTTTAAACAGATTTCCTTCTGGATTAGCCATATGGAAAGGACCTATCCTATGTTACCCTGCTCTTTATTGTTGGGAGTTCTTTTGGGTGCGTAGTGAAGTGTTCATGATCAAAGTGTTTTATGTTTTTGGCAGAAATTACTATTCCAGATTTATCTTATGAATTCTGGGTATGCCTAAAGCAACTTAGAATTTTCCTTTGCTTTGCAGTATGTGTTGAAGCCCACTTTCACAAAGCAGCAGATTGCAAACTTGGACAAGCAAGCCAAATTGTCCAGGGCATATGATGGCACCACTTACCTGCCTGGTATTGTGGGCCTGAATAACATAAAGGCCAATGACTACGCCAATGCTGTCCTTCAGGTAGGATAAGATGGGAACAGTGGGGCAGGGGTGGTAACCTGGGAACACTGTGAAGGTCAGCTAAGAAATCATTACCTTTTGGTAAAATGCAGTGAAGTGATTCCCAGATACCCCATCTGACCAAGGATTCTACTTCAATGTTCGTTCCCCACCAAGCTGAACATTCCTGTATTTGTTCAAGGGGCTGCTGCCAAATGATGAAGCCTTTTCCAGCCACTGCACTAATAACTTCTTGAGTTCCAGGGGATGTCACATAGAATCTGCTTATGATCTGACATTACCAAATAAGAGACACATATCTAGATGATGCTTTATTTTTTTTAGTGGTGCAGATATATCTGCTGGCATTCCATTGTCTAGATTCTGCTCCTGTGCTTGAATCCTGAGTTAGGAAAGGTGGAAAGCCAAAGTCATCCTATTTGTAACTTGCACTGTTTTCTTTTTTAAAAAAATTACTTGAGTAATATGTGCACATTATAGAAAAATTGGAAAATGTTGATAAGCATAAGCAAGAAAATTACACAGTTATTCTGCTTCATAAAAAAATTGATTTTAGAAAATAATAAGCATAAATACTAGGGGGATGAGATGTTGAAAGTAAAGAGTAAAAACTTCCCTTTTTTCCTAGTACTTTGTCCTGAGGTAGTTAACATCATATAGACCTCCAGACCTTTTTCTAAACACATACACACAAACACCTTCTGCCTTGTGACAATATAATGAGTTATTTTGCTATTCCCAAATTGATAGATCAAATTTAACTTCTCTTTTTTTTTACCCCTCTTACCAGTGTTGGCTGAGTATCCTACATACAACCTTGTATTTTCTGTGACTCTGACACCTTTTATTATGCATAAAATACACAAATATATACATTACATGCATGATATCTATATATACATATGTATAGCATGACTTTTAAAGTATATAATTGTATTTTTTGTCTACAAAGTAATAGTATATATGTGTATATATTTTTACTTAAAGTTATACAATGAAATCAATAAATTTTTTTTTTTAAAGATTTATTTATTTATTTATACAAACACTGGGTACAGTCAGAAGCACGGGAGGGTGAGAGAATTCACCAGAGCCAGATCAGGGAGCAGAGCAGGCAGAAGGACCGAAGTACACTGCTGAGGGGAGCAGTGGGCGGCAGGAGAGGTCTGCACGCCATGTGGGACCCTCCCCCAGTGGCCGGGGAGCAGCCGGGGATTGAACCAGCGCCCCTGCGCTGCAGAGGCTGCGGGCAACTTTGCAACCCAGCGCTCAACCACTGCGCCACCGGGGAGGCCCTCAATAAATATTCTTAAGCAGCATCTTAATGATTATGTATTAATCCATTCTGCCGACGAATTATAAATTATTCTTATATTAATGCATCTGGAGCCTAGGTTCTAGGCTGTAGAGTGTTTATAGCAACTTACAAACTCACCGGTTATACAAGTGTTCCTCATCTTGCATTATCACTGAAAAAAAATTTTCCTGTTTGATAGGTATTCTGTTTTAACTTTTTAAAATTCACTTCTAAAGTTGACTATATTTCTTCATGTATGGTTGGGTCTTTTGTCATTTTTCTATTGGTGGTTAATTTTACTGAGCTTTAAGAAATAAGTATTAACCTTTTTTGTTGTATATGTTAGAGATAATTCCTCCTTCTAATTTGGTCTTTAATGTATTTTTAAATAAGGAATTGGGGAAAACAGTTGTAAAAGTATATCTGTTAGTTTTGGTGTCCGACCTAGTCCCTGGAAGGGTCAAATTCTTAATTCTTAGGTTGACAGAGATGTGGCCAACTGTTCCTTGTGCAGCATCTTATAACTGTTTTTTTTTTTTTAAAGATTCATTTATTTTATACAAGAACTGGGGTACAGGCCAAATCCACGGGAGGGTGAAAGGATTCACCTGAGACAGAGTGGGGAACAGAACAGGCAGATTGACTTAAATACACTGCTGAGGGGAGCAGTTGGGTGGGACAGGAGAGGTCTGCCGCACCATGTGGGACCCTTGCCGCCTGGCTGGGATCAAACAGGTGCTGCAGAGGCTACGGACAGATCCACAGCACGGCGCTCAACCGCCTGCACCACCAGGGGAGGCCCATCTTATGACTTTATTAAGATTGTTACAGATGGGACAGATAACATTTGAATCTGGTCAGGGCAGTTAATCTTAGTCTTATTGATGGGTTTTAGTTTTATACGAAGTTTGTTTATAAAAACAAGCAAATGAGCAAACCCTCTGTGATGATGCTTCCACTAAAAAGGATTGAATGTTCCATCTGGAAACTGGATTACTTCTCTCTAAGGACACCTACTGTTGTGATGTTGGTGAAGCCAGAGAGCAGCCTCTCTCTACAGCCTGGATAACTAAAAAGTAGGATAAACTGTCCATATTTTTTTCCTTTTGAGAATAACTTTTTTTAAGGCAGTTATTTTCTAAGAAGCAATTGTTTCTTTAGCTGAAATAAGCTTGTAGGGGCTTTCCTAATCAGTGCAATGGTTCCGAGTTGCCTTCCCCAGAGATGCCTGGGTTCATTGTATTTCATAAACACTTTTATCCTCCTTTTTAATGGATAGCCTTGCAAAAGAAAGTTGTGCTCGAAGCACAAAGCTGGTAAGGATTCGGGAATTGGTTAGGAAGGACTTCTGGGGTGATTGGGCATTTATCTATGATCTGTTCTGTAGTTCCCCTCCCAATTTTATAGTCCAGAATGAGGAACACGTATTCTATCCTGAACTTACACGACTAGTTTTTGTCTTTTTGCTGATCGAGGTAAAATTTATTTATTTATTTTTGTTCTAAACTTTTTGTCCATTTTCCATCTTAACAGTACATTCATTTTTATATACAGAAGTTTTTTTTTTTTTTTGCTATAGCTCCATACCACACTTGAGGAAAACACAACTTTTATTAAGATGATTTTCATATTATTTTAATATGCTGTTGATAGATGGGGGAACTGGGGTCTGTAGAAACTATCTGTCCCAGTCAGATAGACTGATTGTCCCAGTCAAATAGACAATGAAGAAAGAATATTAGGTTTCTAGCCTTTAATTCTTTTTGAATCCAAATCTAGTCATAATCCTAAATAGAGCCAACAAAGGAAATTGTTAAATAAATTGCTCAGTGGATAGGGATTTGCATGCCTTTTTACAAACTCCTTTGCCATGTCCACATCAGCAAAGTGTCTGCAGAACTGGTCTGTGTGTGAAACCCAATATGAAGGATGTTTCTGTACTGTGACCTGGGTGGGGTTCACTAAGAGTGTTTATTTCTGACTCTTACACGCCAACACAGCCCACAGTTCTGAAAGAACCTCAGTTGGAAGAGCTTGGTTCCCAGAGGTCCTGCAAAGGAGCTTTGGATTAATCCACTGTTTGACTTCCAGGCTCTGTCTAATGTTCCTCCTCTCCGGAACTACTTCCTGGAAGAGGACAATTACAAGAACATCAAGCGTCCACCAGGGGATATCATGTTCTTGCTGGTACAGCGTTTTGGAGAACTTATGAGAAAGCTCTGGAACCCTCGGAATTTCAAGGCACATGTTTCTCCCCATGAGATGCTTCAGGCTGTTGTTCTTTGCAGCAAGAAGACTTTCCAGATTACCAAGCAAGGTAAGGAACAAGGATTGATGTTTTTTGACTTCAGGGCAACAAAACTAGTTTAATGAACAAATTTTTTTCT
>NW_023601438.1:0-19829 GCF_014898055.3 Talpa occidentalis | reverse complement strand
GACACTAATCAGAAAGTTGAGAAGAATTTAATTTTTTTTCTAAAAAGTCTGGTGGGTTAGTTCTAGGGGGAAAAAAAAACAAAACCATTACACTGAATTTCCTCTAGATGCATTCTCTTGGCCATAAGCCTACATCCCTCCTCTCCCCAAATATTACCAGAACTACCAACAAGGGGTCCAGTTCCCCCATCCACATTCCCAACCCCTTATAGTTAGAGGCCTCTGTTAGAGAATATATTACAGACACTCCCCATGGAAGGAAGTCAAGAAATAGGGCAAATCTCTTGGGAGAGGGTGTCCCCTGTGTCCACAATACAGGGGTGGAAACTTTTTCTATTGTTAAAGATGTTTTTGTCATAAAATAATAATAACCACATGATAGTGAGCTGAGGTTTTTTTTTTTTTTCTATAAAGAGTCACTACTGATCCCCGAAAGGGGGGCAGGAGAGACATCAATGCAAGGCCACACAGAAGCAAAAAAAAATTTAATTGGGTTGGTTTGTTCTGTGTGTAAAATACACACGCGCAATTAAAAAGACTGAACTCAATGGACTTCAAATTAAGAAAAGAGAAGATGACATGATAATGATTCAATAAATATACTAAAATATATTCCAAAGCTATATTATTGAGAGTAAAGAAAGGAAAGGTGGGCAAGGAATAAAGCTATACTAGGAGGAGAGCAAAAGAAAGGGTAGCAGGAGGAAGAAAGAAATGGTGGAGGGAGGGCCTCCCTGGTGGCGCAAGGGGTTAAGACGCAACCTATGAAGCAATCCGCAGCCACTGCAGCATGTGTTTGATCCCTGGCCAGGGAGCAACCCACATGGCGAAGCAGACCTCTCCTGACTCACCCGCTGCTCCCCTCAGCAGTGTATTTCAGTCAGACTGCCTGTTCTGTTCCCGGCTCTGTCTCTGGTGGATCCTCCCACCCCCCACGCCTCTGGCCTTTACCTCAGTTCTTGTATGCATATATAAATAAATCTTTTATTTATTTATTTATTTTTAAAGAGGCATGTATTATTTATTTATTATTTATTTATTTGCTTGTTTGTTTATACAAGCACTGGGTACAGTCAGAAGCGCAGGAGGGTGAGAGAATTCACCAGAGCCAGAGCGGGGAGCAGAACAGGCAGAAGGACCGAAGTACACTGCTGAGGGGAGCAGCGGGCGGCAGGAGAGGTCTGCTTGCCATGTGGGACCCTCCTCCGGTGGCCGGGGAGCAGCCGGGGATCGAACTGGCGCCACAGAGGCCACGGGCAGCTTCGCAACCCAGTGCTCAACCGCTGTGCCACCGGGGAGGCCCCTATAAATAAATCGTTTTTTAAAAAAAATGTTGGAGGGAGAGGTGGGAAAAGGAAGATAGGAAGACTGTGAGATACAGGGACAGACAGACACACATGACTAACCAAGCACTAAATGAGGGAGCAACTAAAGGATCCAGAGAGACATTTCCTGGGCCTGAAAACTTAGACCAAGTAAATTACACTATTCATGGCCAGCTGTTGGCTTGGGCTATAGACTTCAAAGTATTATCATCTTTTATTCTTGCCTTTGAATGGTCACCAACCTGGTTAACCACTGTTCACAGGGCTCTTTAATTGCTCATAGGAACATTCTGAGGTTTAGCTCAAGTCATAGGCCAGAGGATCCCCCAAATGAGCTACATACAGTTCAGTAAATCAGTCATCCCCAAGCGCTTCCCTCTGTAAAGAATACATGAAATGTATTTGTATGAACCATACAAAGGACCAATAAAAGTTAAAGAGGAGAAAATGCTTGAATTGAAAAATAAATCCAAGGAAAACTTTTTTAGTTTTGTATTAAAAACAAAAAACAAAAAAAATGGGGCCTCAGCAGAATTGGGTCCTACCTCAGCATTCTCCAGCACCACCACCAGCACACCTGACTTCCCACACATTCAAATTCTGCATGTTCCAGTGGTTCCAAAGGCCTCAGTCAACCCTGAAATGAAGATGCCTCAACCACACTCTGCAATCTGAGGGTCAGGAGAGATCCCAAGGAGACTTCCAGTCAGTCTCCACGCAGGCTGGACTCTCAGCTCCCACCTAGTTAGTCTAAGCCAAACCTCTCCTTAATCTAAAGGCTACTGACACCTACAATTTCACAGATGACAGAGCCTGCCCCTTCCAGCTCTATTTCTCCCTCATCCAAGATGGTGTCTGTTTCCCTTTCCCTACCTGACCTGCTCTCAACCTCCCACTGGTCTGTTTCTTCAGCCTCTCCCTTCTGCTGCCCCTATGTCCCCTGTATTTTTCTTTACCCCAACTTAGTATCATTTCTCTCAGAGGAAAAGCGGGCTTAAGAGATGCAGCTGAGCACAGGACCTAGAGTCTTTCCACTTGGATGCCTGGCTTAGCTCTGCATCTTGCTAGCTGTGTGACCTTGGATGAATCCCCTCACAACTCCAAGGCATCAAATTCCTCAGTGAAGGGAGTTGAACCCGGCAATCACAGAGGTCTCTTCTCGTGTTCTAAATTATCTAAACATTCACTTCTATAACCATAAATAAAACAGTGAGTTAAACATACACAGGAAGAGAATGAGTTATTGAGTCCATAGCACGCTCTCACCCACCTTCATTTCTCCAACCAACCACCCACGACCTAGTCTGGGTGTCTTTCACTCTGGATCCTTTGAGCTCTCAATTATTTACATACAGTAAAACCTCAGGCATTGCAATGGTAAGGGAAAAGGTAAGTCTGAATCCAACAGAAGCCTGAGACCTGGAATCTTCTTTCATGCCATTGAGCAACACTGGGAATTGAACGTCAATTTAGTACACAGCAAAGAATCTAAGAACACCATCAGAAACTGTCTTCTGAATCTTTGAACAGTAATGCTGTCAGGAAGCTGGGGGAAATGGTCTCCTGCAAAGCCCTCCAGCTTACCAACAAGGACACAGCTCAGAGAGCGGAAGCCACCAGCTCAAAGCCCAAAGCAGGTTGGTGGTGAGGATTGAAGTCAGCTGTCCTGCTCGGTCCAGAGCTCCTCCACCAAAGCTTTTTGAGATCATTCATTTCCTTTTTCATAGAGACAGCTGAAATCCTAAATTACCAGTGAGTGCCCCCTACAGCAAATGTCTCTGCATGTCCAGGGGAGAGTCCAGAGCTAAGTTTGGATGATCAGATGATTACTAATGCTGCATAATAAAGCTTCTCTTCCTGGACCCTGCCCATTCATTCTCTGCAAAGAAAACCCCAGACTCTGCTGTCTATATTAAACTTGAGTTGGGGGAGAGCAAAAGAGGGAATAGTTAAACAGTGCTTTGTTCTGTCAGTAAGAAACATCTGTTGGTCATTTCCCATTACTCCTACCTCATCCCTCAGCACCCCCAAACCCTTCAGAAAAGTTCACAGAAACTCTAGGTGGGGGGGGGGGGTGAAGAGGGCAGGTAAGAGCAGAAAAGAGCCACAGGGGGGTGGGTATCCAACAGAAGAAGAAGGGACCCGCCCTCTCTTCTTCCAACAGGGTAGAAAGCATTTCTTTTCAGTTGCTAATACCCTGCAGAGAAGTCAACCGACCTAGTACAACTCAGGGCCCTCCAGCTGAGAAATGTGCTCTCCGCAACCCCTGAAGAACTAACCCTTTCCTAGCCGTCTACTCCAACAGAGCCCAGGGCAAAGATCACCCTTTGCCAAAGATCATGCCAACAGATTACCCTTTCCTGCTTTTCACGTGCCCCTCAGGTCAAGAGGCGACACTTCAGAGCTTGGCTAACAAGGAGCTATTTAAGGCATCATCCAGGGGGTGGGGCAGAAAAATGACTGGCAGCATCCACCTCCTCTAACCCTCCTCCATAGTCCACACACACACACCCCTCACTCCCTAGACAAACCTTCTATGTCACTGTCTCAAAGGGCCCTAGAAAAGGAGTTGCCAAATATTTGGCATGTATTTCCTGTCATTGAGGCTGCTGTTGCCATCTGTTGCCCACCCCACTTTTAACCTACTGCCTTCTCTTTCATCACCGCCAAGTCACCTTTCCAACCCCAAACACAAAATGAATCTAAATAGAGGGGTTCAAAAATCAAAGAAGGGAGTGGAGACAGAAAGGCCATGGATGGCCTGCACTTAAAAGAGGGAAAGCACCCAAGGGATGGAGTGGGTGATGTCAGAGGCCTGACAGGCCGGATAGGTTCCATGATGTCTCTAAATGAACCTCCCTCCTATTGAAGGGGAAATCAATTCGGGCGATTTCAGTAGGTCCGCCCTGTGACAACGGGAACATCCAGCGCTCAGTTTAAAACAAAAATCCAAAGGCTCAGCCAGAACATGCTGGGGAAACCCATAGTCTGGATGAAACGAGCCCAGCTCGGTGGGACCCCTTCTGCTTTTATGGAGCAACGTAATAGCGTGATGGATTCTGTCTGCCTGGAGAAAGCATGCACTGGTGGATTTCAAAGCCATCTTACGACAGCGGATGCCCCGGGATGCAGGATTCAACAGCACACTCCCCTATGAAAGGGACATAATGACTTCCAGCCTCTTTCCCCTTCTATCTCGAATGGCGCTACCGCTTGTCAAGGAAGCGACGCCGGAAAGCAGCCAGGTGGGGGCCGAGGATGCCCAGGGAATTGGAGAGAGGTGCTGCCTTCTGCCCACCTCGGGGATGAGCCGCCCAGCAACGCTGCCAGTCACTGCGGGCGATGGAGGAGACGCGCGGCCGGGCGGGCACGGTGTCCCCGGGGACACACGCGCACCCGCACCCGCTCACACCGGCGGGTGCTCGGCCAGGCGGGGCGCCCCGCGTCCCCCCGCCGCCCCCCGCCCGGGGATGCTGATGAATGAACACACACACCTGAGGTGCCTCCATCCTGCCGCGCGCTCCCTGCATGCTCGGGCGGCCGCTGCAGCGGAGCCCCGCTCGCTAGTTTCACTTTACAGGGAGAACCCCCCGGGTCTGCGCTGCCCCTCCGCCCGCCCAAGCCGCAGCCCGCCCGCAGCAGGCGGACGCTCTCCCCCGGCAGAGGCCACGGTCGCCCGAACCCCCCACCCACAAAAAAAGAGGGGGGAAGCCCGGAATCTTCCAGAATCCCCGCACCCCGGGGAACTTCGCGGGAAGACCAGGGATCCGCAAGCCGGCAGGCGGGAAGACGCGGCCGAGGAGGGGGGCAGGGCCGCGGGTCTCCGCAGGCCCCGGGGATGCTCGGAGGGAGGCAGGGGGTCTCCCAGTCCCCCCAACAGCTGGCCCTTTAAACGCGCCCCCTGCGAGCTCGGAACAAAGGCGCCGCCCGCGGGGGCCGGGCCGACGCACGCCCCCGGGCATCGCGGCCGCGGGCGGGCGGCGGGCGCGGGCGCGGGCTTACCTTGCGGGCCGCGCGGCGGGCGGCGGGCGGCGGGCGGCGGGCGCGCGTCCTGCCCCTCCGGCTCTGCACGCCGCGGCCGGCCCCGCTCTGTTTTTCTGGGACCCGGCGCTGACTTCACCGACACTCCGCCGGCGGCCAATGGGCTGCGGCGGCCGCCCCCTCATTTGCATGCGCCTGGGCCCGGCCACTCCGCGGCGCCCGGGCGGCCGACGGGGCGGGGGGCGGGGCGGCCCGCGGTGACAGGAAGGGGCGTGCGCGCCCGGGGCGGCGGGGGAGCGCCGGCCACCCCGCCCCGCGGCATTGTGAGCCCCGCGCCGGGCCCGCCGCCCGCAGGCCCGTGACGCGCCGCCCGCCCCTGGCCCGGTCCGTCCCGGGCGCCCGCGGGCGGGACCCGGCTCACCCCGCGCGGTCTCCGGCCCCTCGGAGGGGTCACACCCGGGCTGGGAGGGCCCCCGGGCGTGAAAATACCAGCGCCGAGACTGGGCGCCTGATCCTGCAGCCCAGTGCTCCGGTTTGTTCGCTGTGAAATGGTGCGATCATTGTCATTGCTTTGTAGACTGTCGTGGAGATTAATATAGTTAACGTGTGTTAAATGAGTGGCCAGGCTTAGTGCTACGGAAACTTTACGACTATTGTTATGCTCTATACCTTTCCATATGCTTGGTGCTTCCCAGGTATTTCCTCCTTTGATAAGGCAGGCCCCGTTACTAATCTCTGTTTTTCAAGTGGGAAAACTGAGCTGCGGTTTAACTGGCTTACCCAAGATCACCCAGAACGCAGTGCAACCGGAGTTTGAACCAAGGCTCTGGGATTTCACTCATGCAACACACATTTATTCAGGAGCTGGCAGGGAAGAGCTGCGGCCTGGCTGAACTGCAGAAACAATCAGGCAAGGCCCACCTTTCATGAAGCTTCTTCCCCTTGAGGGAGGGAGATGGGCAAGTAAACTGGATAAATAAGCAAGAGCATCTGCAATGTGAAAAGTTGACTTAATAAAACACAACAAGGATGTAGAAGTTGGGGGAAGAGGGCTGTGTGAGGCTGGATTCAGTGCTAGCCACTGTGCTTTACCTTCCTGGACTGCTGCACTACCCCTCGGTGCTACAGAAAAGGAAAGGGCCAAGGGAACCAGAGAGGAAACAACTTACCCAAGGTCACAGGGCCAGCAAGTAGCAGGCCTGACGCTTGCTTGGTTCATGCCAAGCATCCCACACCGGGGAAAAGGCTGTTATCGGTGGACTGAGCACAGTGATTTGTGTCTGCCCTTTGCACGGCAGAGCAGATCCCTGTTAACAGACTGTGTGTGGCAAGGTTAAGACAAGCCTTGATGACTGCTAAGACAAGCCTTGATGACTGCACAGGCTGATGGGAAACACATCTGCTAAGGTTTTTGGATGTCAGGGAACAGTGACGAGTCTGCTGAGCACATGTTGTCCTCTGCTGTGGAAAGAAAAAAAGGAAAAATCAAGATTCCTGACCACCTGGGAGCTTCCTCTGTGATCAAGGAGATAAGAAACCAGTAGAAAACTACTCAGTCTAGGGAGCCCCCATTCCATGCCTCCCCCTAGTTACAGAGTACATTGGACTAGGAGTCAAATTTGATGGGCTCTACTATTAACTTAGCCCAAAATCTGGGGAAAATATTTCCTTCTGTAAAAGTAGCTAATAAAGTGGCCAATATTTATTGAGCACATCTAGTCTGCTTTTGCACTATATGTATTTGTGCAAAGAGCTTTACTTGCCTTTGTCTACACACAACAACCACCCTAGGAGGGAGTAGTATTGTTATCTTAAGGTTATCCAGAGAAAGAGAGTATCAGATAGAGAAACTAAGTATGCTGCTATCCAGCAAATTCAGATGACTCCTTTTAGAATGGAAAAAAATTCAAATGTTCAATTTGAGTGCATTGGTTAAGAAAATTACAGTAAAACCCATGACAGAATATCATACAACCATGAAAAATAAAAAAGGATAGTTGACACTTATTAACACTGAAAGATGCATTAATGTATTATTGATTGGATAAGTAGGGTGAAAACAAGTTTTAAAATGCAGTTCCATTAGAACTATTTCTTACAGGATTATGAATATTTATTTTCTCCTCTCTATTTTTTTTCTTCATAGACAGCGATCAGATTGCTCAATGAAAACAAAATAATTTTGAAAAACCAGACTCTACCCATGGAGATTTGCTCTATGGTCAAGTCCATCCTGTAAGTGAGAAACTTCCTCGAGGGATATTAAATGAAACCTAAGTCTTCTAGTGACCCTTCAAATGTTGACCTCCTCTGCTGGTTACAGTCTATATAACTTGCATTTCTCACTGTCAAGGATAACATTATCAGTAGGGTTTATGAGAAAAATGGGAAAATAATAGATAGACAAAAAGGAAGGGCAGCAGGAAGAATACAGAGAGAAAAGTTCTACTCACCTTCAATAAGTGTTCAGAATTATGGTCTAAAAACACTTTAACATGAAAGCAAAGCAAGAAATTATCCGACCTGTCTTGGGGGCATGTGCAATGGCCAAAGAGCAAGGCCTTATCAGTGTTATCAGTGACCAGCTTGGAGTAAAGCTTGGGGCTTCCCACTCTCCAGCCACACGTTCTTTTCTATCACACGGTCACATTCCTGTCTCCCCAGGAAAATGTGAGGACTCTTGTTTCTCAGCCCTGCAGCACTTCATTTATTCTTTTCTCGTGGAATTTGCCATGTTTGGCATGAATTCATGTATATATATTTGTGTATGTGAAGCCTTCTACCTCATCCTGTCACTCTCCAGATTGTAAATTCCATGAGGCCGTGGCTTGTGTCTGCTCATCTCAAACAGTGCTTAGTGCTGTGCTTTACACGCTGTTAAAAATGTGTCTAAGTTTAATTTAATCTTATTAGTAACTCCTTGTTTCTCCTCATGTGCATCAGACTATTCCCAGAAGTACTTCTGCTGTTGGAGAGAAATAAAAATATCAGGCAGGAGAGCTGAGCACACAAACCAGGATCATAAACATGCAGTAGGCGCATCTCCCAAGTAGGCTGTTAAGTATGAAGAATTAGAAGAGGGAGCAGGATTTGGCAGAGGACAGCCCAGAATGGTCAGCTTTTCTACCATTTTCAAGATCACACAGACTAGGAGGGAGAAATAAAGGAGGTCATCTAGGGAGGCAGGATATGTGGGGACAGTACTAGCTGCTCAATTTTTCTATAAATCAAAAGTGTTCTGAAAAATAAAGTATAGTAATAATTAAAAATACACACATACATACATAAAGGAGGTTATTCAGAGATGGCACAGTAGTTAAGCCAGTGGGCAAAAGCCTGGCTCTGCCTACGTGAAACTCCTATGCAAGCTCTCAGACACCTGGCTAAGGTTTACCAGTGGGCTGTTGATGAGAGCCGCGAGGAATGTACTCATGTGAGGAATGTACTCATGTGCCGCCTGACACATAAGCCCTCAATAAGTGGGTATTAGTAGCAGTTTTACTAGAAGGCCAAGCTGTGAATGAAAAATGCTTTCTTAAAATGTCTTGGTTTTGGTAACTTGTTACCCAAAAGATTGACCATAGTCATTTGCAGATATGCCATGCTGGAGAATAACAGAGGAGAGGGAGAAAATGAGAGAAAGAGAATTACGAATCTCTAAAAGCACTTGACAATCATTTGTACCTAATTTCTTTTGTAGCATCTTAAAGAAGGTGAAGCAAGTTGCTGAAAGAACAAAATTTCCTTAAAGAACCCATTTTCTTGTTTCTTACTGATGGATTACTGAAAGGAAGGAGAATCTGCATGCTCATGCCCGAGGGCACACAACTGATTTGAAGATCCAGCAATGCTGGATCCAAGAGCACCATGTTCTTTGGAGGCCAGTGTTGTGGGATGAGATAAGCGACAAGAGTGGAGTTGGTCAGAAGAAATCAACAAGCCGGGTTGAAAATGAGAGGAGCACTGGGGAGCACAGTGTTTGGACAGCAGGTCCAAGGTGAGTATGAGGCAGTAACCCAAGGGTGTAGTCACAGGACCTCTGTTTACCTAAAAAATTTTAGCACCAATATGTCTTGTGTTGTTGTTTGACCAAAAACGTGTGCAGAATAGAATCTCAATTCTACACAATTTTATGTATTGGGCCAAGTGTATAAGCTTTGGCTTTGAGATTGTTTTGTGCTATTAGATTAGTGAAAATAAGACCTTCAAGATGTTGTCCTTGGCAGGCCTTTGAGAGAGATTAGAAATACAAAATGCACTTCTAGTCACTTCTGTTGCATTAGTGGATGGGCCTGCCCTAGTTTGGTCGGGCAAGAGACAGAGGAGGCTGTCTAAAAGCAGCTACTGGAAGAGCTGGTTTTTCTTTTTCTTTTTTTTTTTTTTTTTTTTTTTTGGTTTTGGTTTTGTTTTTCTGACTGGGCAGGGGATTCATTGATTAGAATATGCTGAATTCCCTTTAGAAGACTTACTACTCCAAAGTAATTTAGTTAATGAAGTGTTTACTTGAGAAAACCATTTTAAGGCTGGGTGGCTAGAGCTGACAACGCTGAGAGAGGCATTCTGAGTGAGGCTGGAGAGATAGCGGGAGGAAGCCCACAGAGAGAAAGGAGGGAAAGAGGGGAGCACAAGAAAGCAGGGGAGAATCAGGGAATGTGAGACAGAGGGTAACAGAGAGGAAGAAAGATAATTAAATGGCCTGAGGAAAAAATACAGCAACTCCAGAAACTGGCAACTAGCCTCACTAAGCTAACGTAACCTTAACAAGGTTAAAAAATCAACAACAATGGTGTTAAGGGAATAACTGACATTCTGGAAGCTGTTGGAAGCTTGTCAGAGATGATTGGAAGAGTTCACTCAGGGAACTCATTACACAGGGCCAAATTGAGCCACAGGGGCGCCTTGGGAAGGTTAATAACACTCTGACAGCATGCATTAGAAGGAGATGCTGAGTGCTGTGTGGGGAAAGTGTTGAAGGAAGATGGCGGCACTGCCTATCAGGCATCAGCTCTTCTCCATTACCTCAGCAGCAAGTCTCTGTCCTGTCCCAAACTCACTTGCCCTGTGTCCATTCAGCAAAGCCTAAACTTTCAGGTACTTCAACCCTCTTTAGTCACTTTATCATGGCCCTTAGGGATCTTAGTACCTGTCTTACCACTGACTAACCCAAGTGATGAATCCAGTCATCCATGGTTCTCTGTGATAGGAAGCCTCAGAAAGTCACCTATTTCCAGGGATGTTTGGAGCCCTTTTTAGATTGGTATCTTATCAGCTTGTATGAGCTACCTATTTATCTGACTCTGTGAAGAAGATAATCTGAAAGTATCATGTCCTACAGCCAAGGGAGTGAGGGCAACTTGACTTTGTAAAAAGGAGAAGTGGACAAAGATATCTATCTTCTCCCTAAGGCCACAAGAACCAAGGACTTCTTCATTTGACCCTGGATTAGAAGTCGAGCACAATCAGAAAGCATGCTAGAACCAGGTTCTTAGAATCTGTTGCAGCCCCAGGCCATTTCCAAAGGAGGTTTATTCATGGCAAACTCTCTAACAAGAGGAAAGTAAAGACCTGAGGGATCAGCCTATTTGTTCAACTAAGTGTGACACCCAGACAAGGTTCAATGGGTTAAACAATGTGATTCTACCAGTTGGTATTAAAACCACAGATTGCTCCACTCGTTGGTTCCAAAACACACCATAGCGGGACTAGGGCCTCTAACACCCAGACAGTTCATTGAGGATGGGGAGCAGAGCCAGCCAGAAAGCCCTGGGATTGTGAGAAGAGAATTCTCAAATCATCCATTTCCCAATACCATGTGCCTACTCCTTTCCAGGTCCTCTACCCCATGCTGGAGAATCACAGAACTAAGATAAGACCTTTTCCTCACAGCGTTTACTCGTTCACAATCTAGCAGGAGCGACTGAAAAATGCACAGGCAGTTATAAAACAGTGTGATAGACACACTGTTCTTTTTTAAAATTGACATACGCAATTCACATACCACAGCATTTAACCTTTTAATTTTTTTTTTTAATTTTTTTTTTTATAGAGGCATGTTTTTATCTATCTATTTATTTATTTATTTGTTTGTTTGTTTGTTTGTTTATACATGCACTGGGTACAGTCAGAAGCGCGGGAGGGTGAGAGAATTCACCAGAGCCAGAGCGGGGAGCAGAGCAGGCAGATGGACGAAGTACACTGCTGAGGGGAGCAGCGGGCGGCAGGAGAGGTCTGCTTGCCATGTGGGACCCTCCTCTGGTGGCCGGGGAGCAGCCGGGGATGGAACCGGTGGCACAGAGGCCACAGGCAGCTTCGCAACCCAGCGCTCAACTGCTGCGCCACCGGGGAGGCCCCAGCATTTAACCTTTTAAAGTGTTCAATCCAGTGACTTTTAGTATATTCATAAGGTTGTGCGACTACCATAATCTAATCCCAGAATATTTTCATCACTCTGAAAAGAAGTCCTTTCTCTATTAGTAGTCTCCCTCATCTCTCCTCCTCTGCCCCCCACTCAGTTCCCTGGTAATCATTAATATACATTGTTTCTATAGATTTACCTGTTTCTGACACCTCATAAAAGGAATCATATAATATGCAGCCTTTTGTATCTGATTCCTTTACTTAGTATAATGTTTTCAAGGTTCATTCTTTTTGGGGGACTGTATCAGTGTATTTTTTTTAAAGATTTACTTATTTATGCATACAAGAGCTGGGGTACAGACCAGAGGCGTGGTGGGGTGAGAGAATTCACCAGCGACAGAGTGGGGAACAGAACAGGCAGATTGACCAAAGCACACTGCTGAGGGGAGCAGCGGGTGAGTCAGGAGAGGTCTGCTGCACCATGTCGGTTGCTCCCTGGCTGGCCAGGAATCGCACTTGTGCTGCAGTGGTTGCGGATTGCTTCATAGGTTACGTCTTAACCCTTGCGCCACCCGGGAGGCCCCTGTATTCTTTTTTTTTTTAAGATTTATTTTATTTATTTATGCATACAAGAACTGGGGTCTTGGCCAGAGTTGGTGGTAGTGGAGGAAGATTCACCAGAGACAGAGTGGGGAGCGGAGCAGGCAGATCTACTGAAATGCACCACTGAGGGGAGCATCAGGCAAGACAGGAGAGGTCTGCTGCACCATGTGGGTTAGCTCCCTGGCCAGGGGATCAAACTCATGCTGCAGTGGCTGGCGATAGCTTGACAGCACTGAGACTTTAACCTTGGGCCACCAGGGAGGCTTGTATCATTGTACTCTTTTATAACTGAATAGCATTTCACTGTACGTATATATGACTATGTTTATTTCATCATTGATAGACATTATGTTTGTTCCACATGTTGGTTATTACAAATAGTACTGCTATTAACATGTGCAAGTTTTTATATAAACATATGTTTTCAATTCTCTTGGGTATATACCTAAGAGTAAAATTGCTATTCTATGTTTAAGTTTTTGAGGAACTACTGAACTAATTTGAGTTACACTTCTGTCACTTTAACTGGCAGGGGCATTTTAGACAATTTTGAAAGTACAGAAAAGTTCAAAAGGGAAAAAAAAAGAAAGTCATCCAGATGCCCCCACCCAAAGCCAACACTATTGCCATTTTGCCTTGCTTTCCCCCGATCATTATACTGTAAATAGTACAACACTCACTATTTTATACAAGTCTTTAAATTTGTTGATTTGATGTTTGTTTCTTTTTAAAATATTGCCTTTACTATTCTTACTACTGAGGAAGGGACTAAGGCAAGAGAGAGAGAGAGACTGAGGATTTAGGGAAAGAGGAGGGAGAGGCTAGGGAGAATACGAGAGAAAGAAAAGAGAGCAGAGGTGAGCCTTGTTTGCTGTTGTTAAAGTCCGTATGTTATCCTGCCTGCTTCCAGAAGAGACTTAAGGCGTTATCCTCCTGGTAGCCATGGAACAGCAATCCAGTCACTTTTTCTGTTGGTGATGGCTGCAGTGGCTGCTGTTGTTTCATGGACGTGTGGCTCTGAGGCTGTGCCTGAGCCCGTGGCTGCAGGCTGCAATTCAAGATGGCCAGTTGCATTCCTAGCAAAATCAATCTATTGGAAACTAATGAGACACAAATAGTTTATGCATTTTGGGGCTGAACTGCCAAGTTATATAAACATGACTTGATGAGTAGGGAAAATCAATGATGCAAAAATGCATTTGAATCCTGTATATTCTCCCTGGGATGCCCATGCCATCACATTCTATTGTTTTGATGCTTTTGTGGTGATTCTAGTCTAAGCTTCTGTGGGTCAGACCATAAGAACTCTCTCACCAAGGGTTTCATGTTCCCAGAGTTGGTAAATGCCAAGATTTGGTGGCGCAATGGAGAGACCTAGATAGCCACCATGTGAGAGAAACGAGGACTTTCCATTTGTAAGAAAGCACTAACATTTATGTTTCTAAACCACCCTTTGTAACAAGTGATGCCATTAATTAGAAACATCATTACAAGCTTTACAAGAGAGCAAATCACAAAGAATTATATTATTAATTCATATTTATAAAACACAAATACAGCGATGTTTTTAAAATCCTGTCATTTTTGTGCCATTATTTTCCCTTAAATAGTTTACTAGTAAAATATGATCATTATACAAAATGTAGAAACTATTGATAAATAAAAGGAAAACATTTAAACAATTGCCATTAAATTTAATTACATCTTGCCAAATTTCTCCTTCCATATAGAATTATTTTAAAAATAAGACCATGTAATACATATAGTTCTATAACTGACTTTTTTTAAAAAAATGTAATGTATCGGAGTTGTTTATCCTAAATTTGGCCTTTTCTGCTGTGTCGTGGTGTTGCCTAGGAGGATCAAGCCTGAACTGATGTCCTGTGTGTTCTGGGCTCACTTGGGAAGTCTGACTAGAATGTTATATATATATATATTTTTTTTTTTTTTACATTGTTGTTCATTTTTTTTACAATGCTGTTCATTTTTTTTTACAATGCATGCTTTCTCGTCTCAGTTATAGTCCCCATGAAATTCCCACCACCCATTCACCCATGTGCCATCACCATAGTCCCTTGTGCTCTTCCCCTGTTTTGATCCTACTCCCTCCCTCCCCCCTGCAGAATGTCTCTGGTTTATAGCTGCTTGTTGATTTTGATTTTCACTTTATTATAATAACTTTTTCCCCCCCGATCCCTAGAATGGCTCAATTCAAGGAAGGGAGAAAGTAATTGGTTGACACAAAGTCTGAGCCTGGAGAGGGTGTCTCCTATAGGAATTGGGCCTATGCAAGGAGCTGACTGCAGTAGGTCTGGTCAGTTAGCTTCAAAACATTCATAGGGGTGTACAATAGCCCATTCTGCCTATGGGATCAGCAGGTTAAGCCCAATGGTGGCCAGAAAACCAAGGCATGGATTAGGACCTAAGGCACTATCTGACCAAGGAGGCTTAGGGTGAGGCCATCACAGCATCCTAGAGAACTATGGATAGTCTAAAGCAGTTGGCTCCTCAAGAGCAAGGACTAGATCAAACCATGCCAATTCCAATGGCCAGTAGAGTGAACATTTGTTCTTGGTTTTAATTTTTAGTAAATATTCATTAAATAAAGGAATAATGGTCTTACATTTTCCTAAGTATGCTCTAGTTTTAGCTCAGTTCTAACCTCCTCTGAAGAATAGAAATGGGAACATCAGTCCAGAGTAAGTGAATGACTTAATCATAAAATGGCCAAGTGCAATGTGTGAAAAGAGAACAAAGGGTCTAGGAATGTGAGCAGCTTTAGACACAAAGTTAGATGTTATTTGGGACTAGAGTGCAGTGACCTTGAAAGCTAAGCCTGTGATTTTCTTCTTTTTTTTTTTAATTTTTAAAAAATTTTATGTTGTATATTTTTACATCATTTTTCACTTTTGCACAATGTATGCATTTTCATCTTGGTTATTGTCACCATATAATTTCCACCCCCCTTGTTTTGATCCTACTCTCTTCTCCTCCCTCTCCCATAGTGTGTCTCTGTTTGATTATTGCTTGTTGATTTTTATTTTTACTTTATTATAATTAGTCTTTTTCCTGGTCCCTTATTTCTAAATTCCTGCTATGAGTGAGACCATCCAGTATTTTTTCTTTTTTCTTTCTGGCTTATTTCGCTGAGCATGATCCCTTCCAGCTCCATCCATGTTGCTGCATGAGTTTATCTTTCTTGATTGCTGAATAATATTCCATTGTGTATATGTACCATATCTTCCTGATCCAGTCATCTATTTTTGGGCATTTGGGTTGTTTTCATAGCTTACCTATTGTAAATAGTGCAAAGAGACCCCCCACCGATTGGGAGAAAATTTTTTCACACAACACTAATGATAAAGGACTGATGACAAAAATCTGCAAAGAGCTGACAAGATGCAACAAAAACAAGGTAAATAACACAGTCAAAAAATGGGCAGAAGAGCTAAAAAGAAACTTCTCCAAAGAGGAAATGCAAATGGCCAGCAGGCATAAGAAAAAATGTTCAACATCACTTGTAGTCAGGGAAATGCAAATCAAAACTACCATGAGATACCATCTTACACCAGTAAGAATGGCACATATTAAAAAAACTGGCAACAACAAATGTTGGTGAGGATGTGGAGAAAAAGGAACTCTCCTGCACTGCTGGTGGGAGTGCAAACTGGTCCAACCACTATGGAGAGCTGTGTGGAGATCCCTCAATCTGCTAAAGATGGAGCTTCCACATGATCCAGCAATTCCACTCCTAGGTATTTACCCAAAGGACACAGAAACATTAATTCAAAAGGGCACCTGCACCCCTATGTTTATAGCAGCACTATTTATAATAGGTAAGCTTGTGATTTTCATCTGGTCATTAGTGAGGAGTCATCAAAAGTTATTCAACAGGGGAGTGGTGTGGTAGAGATAGCATGTAAAGACAACCATACTGCTGGCAGCAGCAGGGTGAATTAAAGCTGAGAAAGACCAGATGCAGAACAACCAGTTGAGAGGCAACTGCAATAGTCCTGGCGTGAGGTAATAAGGGCTGGGACTAGGGAGGTGACCATGGGGAATGGAAAGGGAGAGACATTCATACATTCATATACTAATTCATTCATTAAACAAATATTTATTAATCACCAAGAGCTAGGGACTGTTTTAGAAGTGAGCACTGAAATCATAAAGACATGCATGAGGGAAGGCTAAAAAATGAGAATAGTAAAAATTAACTAAAGACACAGCAATTATTTAAGAGAATTGCATGAGATAAAAATATAAAATGAGACATCAAAAATATGAAATAGGGGCCTCCCAGGTGGCGCAGCGGTTGAGCGCTGGGTTGCGAAGCTGCCCGCAGCTTCTGCGGCGCCGGTTTGATCCCCGGCTGCTCCCCGGCCACCAGAGGAGGGTCCCACATGGCGTGCAGACCTCTCCTGCCGCCCGCTGCTCCCCTCAGCTTCGGTCCTTCTGCCTGCTCTGCTCTCCGCTCTGGCTCTGGTGAATTCTCTCACCCTCCCGCGCTTCTGACTGTACCCAGTGCTTGTACAAACAAACAAATAAATAAATAAAATAAAACATGCCTCTATAAAAAAAAAAAAAAAATAAAAAAAAAAATAAAAAATATGAAATAGGGGGAAAGAGTAAAAAGATGATCAGTTTTGGAATGTGTTCCAACATGTTACCGTTAACTCAATATTGACTCAGTCAAGGGAAATATATAACATAAATATGTAAAATGAGACAACAAAGGCATAAATTGTGGTTGGGTGCGGACAGCAGAAATGCACAACTTAGGAAGGCGTACAAATATGTAAGTAGCTACCAATTCAATGCAGATCAATATATACATAAAATCTTATTTCTTTTTTTTTTTTTTCTATTTTTTTTTTTTTTAATAGAGGCATGTTTATTTATTTATTTATTTGTTTGTTTGTTCTGTTTACACATGCACTGGGTACAGTCAGAAGTGCGGGAGGGTGAGAGAATTCACCAGAGCCAGAGCAGGGAGCAGAGCAGGCAGAGGGAGCGAAGGACACTGCTGAGGGGAGCAGCGGGCGGCAGGAGAGGTCCGCGCGCCATGTGGGACCCTCCTCCGGTGGCCGGGGAGCAGCCGGGGATCGAACCGGCACCGCAGAGGCCGCGGGCAGCTTCGCAACCCAGCGCTCAACCGCTGCGCCACTGGGGAGGCCCCATAAAATCTTATTTCTGAATCTCACAGTTACCACAAAGCAAAAACATGTGGTAAGTACAAAGAGATGACAAAGGAACTTAAAAATCACCATTAAAGAAAGATATTAAACCTAAAAGGAAGAAACAGAGGACTTGAATGCAACCAGAAATCAACTAAAAAAAGGTAATTTATTCATATATATCAGTTATCACCTTGTAAATTGACTTGACTCTGAAATCAAAAGCTATAGCGTGACTGAGTGAATTAAAAAAAAAAATCAACAAGACTTAACTATGTGCTGCCTATAGGAGACTCACTTGAGAGACAAGGATGGTCAGACTAAAAGTGAAGAGATAGAGAAAATATTCCCTGCAAATAGAGGTAAAAAGAAAGCTGGGGTAGATATACTTATATAAGACAAAATCAACTTCAAAACAAAAACTGTTCAAAAAAAGATGGGCATGATATAATGATAAAAATTGCAATCCACCAGGAAGATAATCATCAATATATACACACCTAATGTAGGAGCACCAAGATGTATAAAACAGATATTAACCAATGTACACAGAGAAACTGATAGCCACACAATAATAGTAGGGGTTTTAACATCCTATTACATCAATGGATAGATTTTCCAGACAGAAAATCAATTAGGAGACATTGATCTTAAATGATACATTAGACCAAATGAACATAATAGATTTATACAGAACATTCTATCCAAAAGCACAGCATATGCATTCTTCGCAAGTGCACACACATATTAGGACTCAAAACAAATGGCCACAAATTTAAAAAGATTGAAATTACACCAACTTCTCTGACCACAATGGTTTAAGGTTAGAAATCAACTGAGAAGGAAAATAGAAAGACCACAAGTAATAGGAGATTAAACAACATATTACTGAATACCTATTGGCATTAATCAAAAGAATAAATTAAAGGAGAAATGTATCTGAGATGAAAGAGAATGAAAATACCACACACCAAAATCTTTGGAATCGTCAAAAATAGTACTAGGAGGGAATTTTTGTAGTAATATTAGTAATTTTAAATAAATGATTTAACCTTACACCTAAAGGAACTAGAAAAAGAAGAAATAATTAAGTCCCATCTTTGTAGGGGTAAGGGGAATAATAAAAATCAGAGTGGAAATAAAGGAAACAAAAAACAAAAAAAATCAGTGAAACAAAGAAGATACTAGCAACACATATATCAGACAACACATGGATATCCAAAATATATAAACAATTTGTGCGACTCAGCAACAACACAACAATAACAACAACAACAAAACATACAATCTTATTAAAAACAGATATTTCACCAAAGAAGATACACCGATAACCAACATGAAAAGATGTTCTAAGCTATTTATCATTAGGGAAATGAAATCAAAACCACAATACCAGTTAGAATGACTATATAAAAAATATCCAGAAATAATAAATATTTGTGAGGATGTGGAGAGAAAAGAACCCTCACACTCCATTGGTGGGAACGTAACTTGTTGCAACCACTATGGAAAACAGTATGGAGGTTCCTCAAAAAAATCAAAAATAGAACTACCAGATGATCCAGTAATCCCATTTTTGGGTATTTACCCAAAAACTATCAAAAAACTAACTTGAAAATTCCTATGTACCCCTCTGTTCATTGTAGTACTATTGATAGTAGCCAAGATATGGAAACAACCTAAGTGCCCGATGGTGAATGAGTGGATAAAGAAGATATGGTATACATACGCAATGGAATATTACTCAGCCATAAAAAAGACAATACCTTGCCATTTGTGACAACATGGATGGACCTTAAGAAGATGATGCTAAGTGAAATGTCAGAAAGAGAAAGACAAATACTATATATTTCACTCATTTGTGGTATATGAAGAAAACAAACTCTTAAAATCTGACAACAGATTGATTGTTACTGGAGGGTATGGAGGGGGAGGGACTGGGTAGAAGAGACCAATGATTAGTGACTAATGGGGACTAGAACTTTCGCAGTGGGTGTGGTGAGAAAAAATGTAACATTGAAACCTATACAGTGTTAGAATCTAATGCTTCCTCAATAAAAACAAGAGGGGAAGGGGAAGAAGAAGGGAGAATCAAAGAGAAGGGGGGCGGAAGGAAGAAGAGGAAGAGTTGGAGAAAGAAAAAAATGACTGTCTTTTGCTGGGGTACAGAATCTAAGCAAATGGTAAGCAAAGATGACTCTACATGGGCCTCCCCTGGTGGTGCAGCGGTTGAACGCCGCCGGGTTGTGAGGCTGCCTGTCAGCCTCTGCAGCGCCAGTTCGATCCCCGGCCACTGGCGAGGGTCCCACAAAAAAGAAAGAAACCATTATGTAAAAAAAAAGATGACTCTACATGATGAAATTACAGTGCTGCCAGCAAGAAAAAA